>NC_138372.1:109281142-109298522 GCF_054177405.1 Leptonychotes weddellii | reverse complement strand
TCTTGCTGATCAGATGCAACTTCATTGCAGTTCCATTCATTTATGCTCTAACCTTTTTTTTTTTTTAAGATTTTATTTATTTGTCAGAGAGAGAGAGAACACACAGGCAGGAGGAGGGGCAGGCAGAGGGAGAAGGAAGCAGGCTCCCTGCTCAGCAAGGAGCTGAGGCAGGACTCAGTCCCAGGACCCTGGGATCATGACCTGAGCCGAAGGCAGTCGCCTAACCGACTGAGCCACCCAGGTGCCCGAGAACTTGACTTCTTTAGGTTGCTGCCACCGAAGCAGCAGTGCCAACGTGCTAAGGGAGTTAGGAGAACCCAAGTCACCCCCGCTGGGATGGATAGCTGGGAGGCCTGTGTGGAGATGGGGTCCACCCAACCTTTGTGGGGCCTGAGGTGAGACAACAAATAGAGTCCCCTGCGTGCCATTTGCCCCAATTTTTAAACGTTATAAATCAAGAGAAAACACTTTTATCCTCCTGCCATGATAACTATACACTCACAACGACCTAGAAAATTAAAGCTGACTTAGAATTCTTGGACTTCTCAGAGTTTCTGATCAGAGCATGGCGGGACCAGAGAGCTGACACAGCTCACAACTGCCCCTTTTGCTCCCCAGGACCCCAACTCTATCCTGCACCAAGAGGGCTTTTCTGTATGTATCTGAACCTCTCAGTGTGCAGCTCAAACTGTCCACAACCCTCTCCCCACAAGTAGCCACCCATCACAGGAAGGGGAAGAGGCCTGCACTGTCTTATTCTGGAGGTGTAGAGTGACCCGGTAGGGCTCCTTGCCGGGTGGGAAGAGGCCAGAGCAGGACTATGGATAAGAAAGCACTTTGTGAAAAACCCCAGCATACATGGCAAGGCAGGAGCTAGGATGTGGTTCTCTTTTTTCCTCAGGGAACCAAGTGAAATGATTTGCTACAGGCAGACACGGAGCACTAGCATTCCCTTGCTCTTGTGATTTTTGGAAAATACACACTTGTGGGTTCTCACGATATTTCCAACATTGGTGTCATGGATATAAGAGAAGTATTTGACTAAAATGGAAAAAAATCCTACTGAGAGCTGCATGTTCTAGTGATCAGTTCTCCTCTGTTTCCTTCTCACATCACCCCAGTCCCCGTAAGCCCCAATTTCTATCTCCTGATTCACATTATTGGGAGACTCGCCCCCTCCCCAATATCTAATCAAACACCAATTCCTGTTTTAATCCTAAATATCTCTAGATTCTGTCCACTTCTCTCCATATCAACGGTCACTGCCTTTCTCCAGACCAGCAATATTTCTCCTGCCCTCTGCCAGATCTCCCTGTCTCCATCCTTGGTTATCTCCAATCTTTGCAGCCAGAGTCTGCTTTTTAAAAATGCAAATCAGATCATGCCACTCTCTGCTTCAAACCTTCAAAGGCTTCCGCTGCTCTGAGGATAAATCCAAATGTCTTAAGTGGTTCACAAGGCCAAGGGAGATCTGGAATTCCTCTCCAGGTTCAGTTCAACCCACTCTTTCCTTTGCGCTTCATGTTGTGTCCATACTAGACTTGTTCCAACTCTTGGAACCAGGTAGACACCCTGGTCTTTCTCACATCCCGTTCTCTGTTTGCAACTGTCCTCACCTGGGCCTCATTTATCTAGCTAACAAAGGCTTATGAGCAGGCAGCTTGTTTGGGAACATGTTCCCAGAGAGTAGGAGTGAGGTCCTGGAAGAATGGAACAGAAAGAAAACAAATGCAGGGGTCTTCTGTCCGTTTGACTCCCACTGGGGGCAAATGGTGCCTGATCCTCCTGGGACTTTGGGAGGAACCTTATGACATATGCTTGCCTACAGATCGAGAGACGGAACATCTATTCATCCACTTCCGCCCTTCCTCCTCCCCTGGCAAAAGGTGGTCCATGGTGGTTAATGCCCCCACATGTCCAGGCAAAACATGTATGCATGTTGAGATGGTTCCCATGGATGTCCCACAACTAGGGAACAGGGAAACCCCAATGCAGGAAGTGGGAGGCATGGGAGAAAGAGCACTAACAAATTAGACCCAAGCCAAGAGGGGCAAAATCTGCAAAGAATTGGCTGTTGCAGCAGTGGCTGGAGTAAGAGGTGGGCTCAGAAGATGTGAAGGGACGCAAGAGGATGTTCAGTACATAGAACTATCGGCTGGTCCACCCCATGTCGTGTTCTTCTGTTCTTCTCTTGCTCTCACCTGCTGCTCTCTCCTCCTGAACACCTGACCGCTTTTGTCTATCTGCCAATGCCAACTTGTTTATCTTTTTTTACGGAGTATAATAGAGTGCAGTGGTTCTCCAGCTTTAGTGTGCCTTAGACTCATCTGTAGGGTTTGTTAAAATAAATATTGCGGGGCTCTTTCCCACAGTTTCTGATTCAAACCGTGTAGGCTGAAACCTGAAAAGAACTGGCATTTCTGACGCGTTCTCAGATGATGCTGATGCTGCTGGCCTGGGGACCACACTTTGAGAACCACAGGTGTAATGGTTAAGACACAGATCTGAGGTGGGACTGCGTGACTTTGAATCCTGGCTCCACCGTCTACTGGGCATATGATCTTGGCAAGTTAAACCTATGAGCCTCAGTTTCATCATCTGTAAAATGGGGATAATAGTGATTCCTACTTGACAGAGTTGTCAGGAATAAATGGGTCAATATCTGCAATGTGTTTAGAGGAGGGCCTGGCATGTAGTAAGCGCTCTGTAATTGTTTACTGTTAGTATCGCTTCAGTAATAACACCTCCTTTACCTTCCCGGGCAGAGCTGTTGTCCTTCATCTGAGTTCACCTAACCACTTCTCTTCCAGCATGTCATATTGTGTTGGAAAGGGCTGGTTCTACCTGTCTAAAGAGCCTGGTAATGGTTAGATGGCAGAAACTACTTTTGTTCATCATTTACTTTCAAATCACCAGTGATTTGCACATAATGAGGTGCTTAATAAATGTATGTGGAACAAATAAATATTATTATTCACAATATTTACTGGACTCTCTGATGGTTAATCTTATGTGTTGACTGGACTAAGGGATGTCTAGAGAGCTAGTACAACATGATCTATGGATGCATCTGTGTGGGTATTTCGAATCTGTGGACTGAGTAAAAGAAGATCATCCTCACCATGGTGGGTGGACATCCACCATCTGCAGAGGACCCAAGTAGAACAAAAAAGGCAAAGGAAGGGTGAACGTGCTCTGTCTGAGTTGGGACATCCATCTTCTCCTGCCCTCAGGCACCAGTGCTCCTGGGTCTCAGATCTTCAGACTTAGGCCAGGATGTACATACTTGGCCCCTCTGGTTCTCAGGCTTTCAGGTTTGGACTGGGACTCCACCACCAGCTCTGTTGGGTCTCCAGGTTGCAGAACACACGTCTTGGGACTTAGCCTCCATAATCATTTGGCCAGTCCCTCATGATGTGTCTCATTCTACACATCTCTACATATCCTATTGGTTCTGTTTCTCTGGAGAACCTGACTAATATGGTCACCATTTAGTATTTGCAAACACTCTCTTGGATGTTCTGAATTATTCAAAGAGATTAAAGGCAATGCCACCAATTTAAGACTTTCTTTTACTTCCAGTACTTCTCAGACCAGCGGCCTCCACTTTCTTTTTTTTTTTTAAATTTATTTATTAGAGAGCGAGCGAGCGAGAAACAGCATGAGAGGGGAGAGGGTCAGAGGGAGAAGCAGGCTCCCCGTTGAGCAGGGAGCCCGATGTGGGGCTCGACCCAGGACTCCAGGATCATGACCTGAGCCGAAGGCAGTCGCTTAACCAACTGAGCCACCCAGGCGCCCAACCTCCACTTTCTTAGCCTTCATTTGCTCCTCAATCTATTCAGATCTTACTTCAGTCTCCACCACTCCACTAAAACTTCCTGTGCCAGGGTTCTCATCAACCTCCCTCCTGCTGAATGTGAAGGGAAGGTCTCAGGGTTGACATCAGCTGCATTTGATTCCATCACCTGCTACTTAAAATGCTCTCCTCTCCTGGATTCCCTGACACTGCACTCCCGGTTTTCCTCCTGCTTAATTTCCTTTGTTGATCCCTCTTCCTCCTCATCTTCCACTACCCAGTCTCTAAATGACTCAGTACCCCAGGGCTTGCTCCTGGCCACCCTTTTCTTCTCCATCTATAGTCTGTCCCCAGGTATCTCATTTGCTTTCATGGTTGGAAATACCACCTATTTGCTGACTATATTAGAATTGATATTTCCAGCCTAGTTTGGTCCCTTGAGCTATAACCTTGAAAATCTCACTGCTAACATCTCCACTTGGATGAGTAATAGGCATCTCAAATTGAACATGTTTACAGTAGAGCTCCCCAGCTTTGCAAGCCACGTGCCTCACCCCCCACCCCCAGCCCAGAGCCATGTTCTGCTCAGACTCAGTAAATGCTCAACCTCCAAATCTAGGGACCAGCCCGAGTCCTCCTTTTTTCTCACCATTCCCATTGAACCCCTCAAACATATTTTTTCAGATCACTCACTTTCCAACTCCACTGCCCCAAGTTGTGTCTGAGCCACCATCATCTGGCCCCTGTCCACCTGTGACAGCTGACACACAGGTCCTGCCAGCTCAGACCCCACCCATTTGCCACATGGGAACTAGGGGGATTTAAACAATATAAATCAGGGGCACCTGGGTGGCTCAGTCCGTTAAGAGTCCAACTCTTGATTTCGGATCATGTCGTGATCTCCGGGTTGCGATCTCAGGGTCGTGGAATAGAGTCGAGGGTCAGGCTCTGTGCTTAGCATCTGCTGGGGATTCTCTCTCTACCTCTCCCTCTACCCCTCCCCTGCTCTCTCTTTCTCTAAATAAATAAATAAATAAATAAATAAATAAAATCTTTAAATATAGATAGATAGATAGATAGATAGATAGATAGATAGATAGATCAGTTTATATCACTTCAATGTTCAAATCTAAAATCCCTTCCCTGGCCTATATGGCCCCACATGATGAGGCCTCTGCCCTCTGGGAGCTTATCTCATATTCTCTCCTCCACCATCACACATCAGCACCAGGCACAGTGTCTGTTTTTCTGTTTCTTAGTCACTTGAACCCTTTGCCACAGAGTGTCCTTGTACTTACCCGTCCCTCGTCCTGGAATACTTTCTCTAGCTCTTTGGAAGTAGAGTTCATTCTCTTTCTTTAGATCTCAAGTCAAATAGCCTCTGCTCAGAAAGGCCTTTCTTAACTACCTGATTCAAGCTAACCTCTAAGTTATTACCTAATTGTGTTGATTTCCTTTCTAACACATATCACATCTATAATTACATTATTTAATTGTTTATGTGTTTATTGTCTAGTTCTCTCAGTACAGAGTAAGTCCTATCAGGGCAGGATGTTTTTTGCCTTATTCACCACTGTATTCTCAGTGCCTAGTGTAGTTTCTGGAATGTAATAGGCATTTCACAAATATGAGATGAATTGACACTTGTTTAATATATATTTCCTGAATACCTATGGTTCCTGGAAAGATGCTGTGAGTAGATAAGAAAGTGTACCATAAGATTCCATTACTGTTGCCATATCTGTGTTTATCATATCGGAGTTAAATCTTTTAGAATGTAAATGCTAGAATGTAAGACCCTTACATGTGTATATACACAGTGGTGGGCATAATCGAATCCTTAATAAGTGCTCTTTCAACATGATAATAATGCTTTGTAGTCAGTTATTTTGGGTAGCTATATATTCAGAATGACTAATTTTGAGAAAGAATTTATAAGGGTGCATGACTGGGCAATATGTATTATTAATTTAGGGATTAGATTTCCTCTCGAAACATTTTATAATCTGTTACAAATGGTTGCACTTGTCTAACTTGAGGGAAATTCGTGATTGGCAGCCAATAGATCAATTGTAAAGCTTTTTTTTTTTTTTTTTGGCAATTCCTTTTGTGTTCACTTCTCGCATGATCAAAGCTCTCTTAAATATGTTACCCAACCAGAATAAGATATTTATATTTCTTTTTTTTTTAAGATTTTATTTTTAAGTAATCTCTGTACTCAATGTGGGCCTCAAACTCACAACCACAAGATCAAAAGTTCCATGTTCTACTGACTGAGCCAGCTAGGCACCCCCAGATATTTAGATTTCTAATAGGGATTTTAAAACAATTGCAATTTCATGTATTAATTTTATATTATTAAAGGAAAATAGTGAGAAATGAAAAGCAAAGGCAATGTGGCAGGTAACTTCTGACAGGGCTTGAAACAATCCCACCTCCTGGCATTCCTGTCCTTGTGGGCAAGCCTCCCCTTTGGGGTGAGCTGGGCTTGGTGATTTGCTTCTAATGAGTAGAATATGGCAAGTAATATCACTTCCAAAATTAGGTTATAAAAAACTGGCTTCTGTCTTGTTTGCACTATCTTTGGCTCCTCTCATGCGCTAGCTCTGATGAAACAAGCTGGGGATGGAGGGCATGTGGAAGGACCTGAGCAGACTCAAGCTAAGCACCACTACAGAGCTGAGACCCTCAGCCCAACAGTTCTTGATGAACCAAGTCCTGCCAATAACCATCTCAGTGAACTTGGAAGCAAATCCTTCCCCAGTTGAGCCTTCAGGTGAGACTGTAGCCTTAGACGATACCTTGACTGAAGCCTTGTGAGAGACTCTGACACAGAGTTCCTAGTTAGACTGAGCCTAATTAGACTATTCCTGATGCACAGGAACTATGAGAAAGTAAGTACACGTTCCTGTTGTTGTTGTTGTTTAAAGATCTGTTTATATATTTTAGAGAGAGAGAGCAAGAGTGTGGTGGGGAAGGGCAGAGGGAGAGAGTCTTAAGCATACTCCACAATGAGCGTGGAGCCTGATATGGGGCTTGATCTCTCAACCCTAAGATCATGACCTGAACTGAAATCAAGAGTCAGAGACTTAACCGATGGCACCACCCAGGTGCCCCTAAGTACACCTTGTTTTAAGCCTCTAAGTTTTGGCATAGTTTGTTACATAGCAATAGATGGCTAATATAGTAAACTTTTAAAAGAAACGTTAAGGGGACTGGGTAAAAATATTAATCGGAAGCATATTTTGTGCTACACTTTACCTGTATTGTCTCATTATTATTCAGATCAACCCTGTTGTTCACTCTTGACTGGCAGTGTCAGGGACTTTAACAGAAATTAGCATACACAGTTATGCAGCCTGAAACTTCCATTTGGGCTTTGTGCCAGTTATCCATTTATTGCCTGTCCGTTCCAGATTCATCTTTCAATACCTCCTCTGCAATAATGGACAGGCTAACTTTAAATATTTCTTCTCTACAGTGAGCATGATATTAAACTTTCTTGTAGAGGGCACCTGGGAAGATAGTGCAGGAGGAGAGGGCTTTTTGTGCTGCTTCTGTGGCTACACTGTCTATCAGCAGTGTGAGGATGAGGACCTCAGGGCAGGGGTCTTTGGTGGTCTTGCGGCACTGGTGTGGACTGATGATTACATTGTACACTCCAGGTCCCTGTCCATGCTGGCACCCCAATTCCTTCTGCTTGCCTCAGGTTTTCTCCTACAGCTCTCCCAGTGCAGACAGTGGGTGCCCCAGACCCCTTGCCCACACTGGGGCCCCCACTTCCTCCACACACCCGTGTACCTGCCCATTAGCCAGAGCTTGCCTGCATCACAGAGGGTTCCTCTCTGCCTCCCCTATGACTGGGGACCAGCAAACTTCTCTGGCCATCTAGTGGGCTGCAACTATGCCTTTTCCACTGAGATCTGAACCCCGGCTGGGAGGGAGGACGGCCTCTTACGTTTGTCTTTCCTTGGGTACTCTCCCTTAGCTCTAGGGCACCATATAGAGCTTTCTTACATATTAAAAGTACCCTTAAGCCACAGGGTGGTATTACTTTATATTAAACTTCCCCTGTTTAAATCACTGTGTAGACTTTGTCTCCTGACTGGACCCAGCCTGATCTAGGCCTCTTGAGAAGCACACGCTGCTCTGTAGAGTCTTAACTAGCATGCTGTGACCTCCTTCCCGCTGCATGATAGAGAGAAAAACACCAAAGGCAGGGAATCATGGAACCTGAGCTCTATGGTCCTATAACCCATTGACTGTAAAAAACTCAGGCAGCCTACTCACTTCTTCAGTACTCGGGTCTGGAGAATCTCTTCTGTCCTGTCGGTTGTGCTAACTGTAGGAACTTATACTGTGACTAAGACATCATCCCCATTTGCCATCAAGGAACTCAGGGTCCACAAGGAAAGAGGGGGGAAGATAGATATGGAACATAGTATTATAATACTATGTGGATACTTCTATAATTGTTATATGTACAAAGAAAGCCTAGAGGAGAAGGAAGCCAGTATCTGTTCCTAGAAAAGGAAGGGAAGAGATGATATTTTGAGTCCTGACAGTTGAATAAGCTGGGGAAGGGCATTTCAAGCAGATAGGGCAGTGCGTACAAAGGTGTAGAGGTGAGATAAGGAAATAATAATACTATTAATAGCTAATAAATTTACAGAGAATTTACTACTTAGCACTCACTAGGCTAAGAGTTTTACGTGGAATTTAAACCTCACCAGTCAATTCTAATGAATTAATCGTCATACAAACCCTATGAGTTTGGCTAGAAAGTCCCTGATGTTGTTGAATCTCAATAAAAATATGTTGAAAGACCGAAAGTTGAACTGTCGCTATTTTGAAACTGAGGAAATGGAGATACAGGCATGTTAAGCAAATTGCCCATTGCACTTAGCTGCCCGGCGCGGAGCTGTGTGTTGTACTGGGGCATGGATGATGGCAGAAGGGCACGAGATGAGATTGGAAGGGTGGGCAAGGGAGCATCACAAAGGACCCCATGCCACCTCCTCGAGCCCAGTTTCTTTAGCTGTAAAGTTAAAGTGCCAGTCTAGAGACCTGTAACTCATAGAGTCTCTGCCTGTTTCAACCGACGATGTTCTCAGGGATAAGATTCTGAAGCCTTATTTTAATCACCCATTAGCCTTTAATATTCTTTTTCCCATGAGATTTCCTGAGCTTAGGTGGAGAAGATGTGTATGTTTCCAAAGAAAGGGAAATGGGGTTGGGTCATGCCTAATTTCCTGAGGTCACTTGCTCATGAGTCCCAGGAGTCTGGGATATTGATGGTGGCTGGCTGCGGGGGTGTGTGTGTGTGTGTGCACTGATTGGGGCAGATGGGCTGAGTGTCTTCACACTAGATGAGTGTCTAGGAAGAGGAGCTGATGGGATGTGTAGCTGTGTCTTCTGATTTGTCCCACAGATGTTAACAACTATGGCCTAGTATGAATATAGGCGTATCTTGGGAACATTGTGCACTGGGTTCCAGACCATCATAATCCAAGTGAATATTGCAATAAGTCAAATGCAGGTTTTTTTTTTGGTTTCCCAATGCATATAAAAGTTATGCTTACACTATACTGTAGTCTATTAAATACGCAATAGCAATATTTCTAAAAAAAAAAACAATGTACAGACCTGAATTAAAAACTACTTTATTGCTAAAAGATATTAACCATCTTCTGAGCTTTCATAGAGTCATAATCACTGATCACAGAGCACCATAACAAATGTAATAATAATAAAAGAGTTTGCAATATTACGAGAATGACCAGAATGTGACATAGAGACATGAAGTGAACAAACACTGTTGAAAAAATGCTGGCAATAGATTCGCTCAACAAAAATGGTGCCACTACATTTGCTCCACACGTTTGCTCAATAATACAAAACTTCAATTTGTAAAGCACGTAGTACTTGCAAAGTGCAATAAAAGGATGTATGCCTGTAATACCATCAGTGTCTCCAAGCTCGATGGCTGGGATACGGTGAGTTCTCCATGTTAGGCTGTCTCCAGGACACGATGGACTGAACGAGAGACCATGGCAGTGGGGTAGAAAAAGCTCAGGTTGTGAAGTTAGCCATGGCTGTGGATCCCTGCTCTGACACTGGCTGTTTGACCTTGGTCATAGTCATTGCACCTGTCCAAGCCTCTGTCTTCTCATCTGAAATAGGTGAACACCTATTTCATAAGATTGCAATTATGCTTAAATGAGATAGGATGTACAGGGTGCTTCTTCTAGAATGGGGGCTCAACCAAAAGAAGGGGGGATTATTATTAATTGAGGTATTTTGGGGTCAGTCCTCTATTCTTGCTAAAGCAGAGAAAAGATGAGGGAGGCAGGTCGAATGAATGACTCGATGAGGGTTGAATATAACATTTTAATGGATATAGATTATTTGAATGATACTAACCTCAATTCAAGTTTTATATTAATTTTACTCTGCAGACTTGATGTCTGTATTAAAACCTCTTTCCCTGGTATTTGTACTCCCCATCCATTGTTCTCTAAACTTATAATATCGTCATCACTCTTAATTCCTTGGTGACACCTTATGCTAACCCATAGCCTCAAAGTATGTCCATTGTAATTACTTTCCCAAGATATTTGGTGACAAGTTTGATCTCATTATAAATTGCTGACTGCTTGCTGAAACCAATTCTATTGACCTTGATCTTTTGAGAAATTGATATCCTTCTTTGTTTTCTGCTTGACTTCATGGTGTTCTAACAATTACTGAGATTTATTAAGGTGTTTCAGAAATTGTTTCTTCTGCTTTGAAAATGGAGTCTCTAGTGTTTTATAACTTGGAAGACATGGAATCTCTTATTTTGCAAAAGCAAGCTTTTCTTGGAATTGGACAGTTTTGCTGTGCGGAGAAGCCTCTCACCTAATAGATTATCTGAGACTTCATACATGCCACAAAATGCTTAGGGAAACAGTCTGTAGAACAGTCATATCAGCTTAAAAGGTTTGCAGGCAGCCAGGCAAAATTCTGAGCCATGTAGATGACATTGGACATTGGCAATAGGTTGGTTCCTGTTTTCAAAAGGGGCAGATGTGGGAAGGGTAGGAAAAAGAAAAGAAAAATTACAAGAATTTAGAATACCTCACATTTTGGACTGACGTTTACATCTCTGATATTGCTGAAAACTGTCAAGGTCACTAGCAAACCAAGTCGGTAGTTGATGTACCATGATGGCTAATGCCAATTTCTTCTGTCTCTGTCTCTGTCTCTGTCTCTCCCTCTCTCCTCCTCCATCCCTCCATTCTTCTGTCTTCCTCCTTTCCTTTCTCTCTTCTTAAATTTCCAAATTTAAAACTTTTCTTTATGTGTATGTATGCATGCATGCATATATATGTGTGTATATATATAATTTTACATAAATGCTTAAATGGGATATCATAATTTTTTTAGGGCTATAATTTTTTTTCTCTTTTTTGTTTGCCTCCTCTTGCCCCTCTCCTTTCCTCCTCTTACAAATGTGTTTTATTCAATGTTATATAGTTATAAACAAACTATAAATATAGACACACTCCTATATGCCAAAGTATACAGTCCTTCCTTCCTCCCTCCCTGCCTCCCTTCCTCCCTCCCTGCCTCCCTTCCTCCCTCCCTCCCTCCCTTCCTCCCTCCCTGCCTCCCTTCCTCCCTCCCTCCCTCCCTCCCTCCCTCGCTCCCTCCCTCCCTTCCTTCCTTGTTCTTTCAGGTTTTGGGTTTTCTCACTTTTACACCTAGATTATATATGTAGTCTCTTACCTTTTCTTCTAACATTTTTATTTATTTTATTTCATTTTATTATTTATCCAGTTAACTCTTGTCTATGCTGGAGTTTGTTTTGTGTTAGTGTAAATAGAGGCCCACCTAACTTTGTTCTCTTCTTATGGAGCACCAGCTATGCCATTATGCTTCTTAAAGTAGTCAGTTCATTACTCATGAAATCAATGTACCCTTTGACTCATATACATTAGGATCTATTTCTGGGTTGTCTATTTTATTTCACTGATTTATCATTTTTAATCTATTTTCATGTCAATACCATACCAATTTTTATTCCAGTAGCTTTATAGTATATCTCCCATTGTCATTAGATTTTACAATAGTGTTCTTGGCTGTTCTGAATATTTATTCTTCCACACGAAATTGAAGATAATCCTACTGGAATAAAAGATTCTTTTGGGATGTTAATTAGAATGACATTGATTTACGTTATTCCTTTTGGGAGAATTGACATTTTTATTTTTGTGTTCCCATCCAAAGATGGTGCATCTTTGCATTTGTTACTATTTTGTTTTATGTCTTTTGGCAATGTTTGCACTGTTCTTCATATATGTGCTCTGCTTGTATTGTTACTGCTTTATAGTTTTTGTCACTTCTGTGAATGGAATATTTTTTCCATTTGCATTTATAAATGCTATTATTGCTGCAGAGAGAAGCTATTGATTTAGGAGTATTTACCTTGTATGCAGCAGATGGATTATTTCAGTGAGTATATTGATCATATTTACCATTCATTCAACAACTATATTTATCGAGTACTCTTTCAAGCCCTCGGGATATAGCAGTTGACAAAACACGCAAAACCTCTGCCCTAATGGAACTTACATTCTCACGCTTACGTAACCAAAGGGGAAAATATGGTCCTAATCATGGAGGGTGAGGGTGCGATAATCTGAAGGAACAGACGTCAAGTGTTTGTATGACTTAATGGTGTCCTGCAGGTTGTGGCAAAGTGATGATCAACCGAGATGGTCCGAATCTTCTGAATTCTCTGTACCACCCTCAGAGGCTTCCACAGTCCCTCTTCCTCACCCCAATCCCTCTATTTCCCTACGACATCCGCTCTTTTCTGCATCACACCCTTTCAGCGTTTAAGTGCTCTGAGACAGATCTTTTAATTTATGAAGATGGAATGCATCAAAAATGTGTGTTGCCATTTGGAACTTAAGAAAAGAGGTAATAGGCGACAGTACTGTTATTTATCTAAGCCCTTCTAGAAACCAACTAATTAGTTACTATGTCACCTTCAGCTCCCTTATCCACATATCTACAGACTTTTCATGGATTTAATCACAAAACAGTGTTGAGTGCTTTGTTAAGGTGTAAATAGATTATCATTCCTCTGCTACTCCTGTGTACTCATTCAATTATGTCAAAAGACATGATGTGGTCTGATGTAGTTCAGGCTCTTACAAATGTGTACTGATAACTTGGCTACATATCCTCCTTTCTGAGATAGACAAAATTAATTTCTTTGTTGTGTTTTCAAATACTTTTTGAGATACCAAGATACAAGTCATTTTAGTGATTAACAATTGACTCTGTCTCTTCTGGAATGTGATTCACATCATTTTCTATAGCTCTGGAATAATTCCTTTGATGACTATAATAAATCAAAGATATCTTTTCCAATAATTTGCTGCCTCATAATCCTGATAAGATTGTTAATCTTTATTATTGCCTGTCTAGACTCTCGCATCTAGGGGTTGATTATGACAAACTTGAATTGAACATTAATCCCTCTCTAGTTTGTTTTCAAGCTTATTAACTGAAATTTATAAACCACTTTCTGTTCATATGCCCCTAGAACAAGAACAACACACAGGATTGTTTCAGAGGCTCCATGTACATAGTAATTGGTGACCAATAAAAGATTCTATAAGTAATTTAGCTATTAAGCTTTTTGGGGAGGGCCAAAGGTAGACTAGTGATGAGCTAGTTACATGGCAGACAGAAGTGTACTGAGTGCCTGATAATCATGTTTACTGGGACTGAGAGGCACTGAAAGATTAGAATCATGCCAGGGTGCTCTGATTTCTCCCTTCTCCATGTTGCAAAGAACCATGTACGCTCTCTGCGTTATATTAATGCAATTACTTAGTGTTTCTCTTGTTACTGTTGGGAATCTCCCAGCTAGTCATTATGTTTCTTGAAAATGGAGCTTATGCCCATATTTGTCCATTTTTGACTAATCTTTATCACCTCGTACAGTGATCCACACAAGCACACATCTGACACTTAATGAATGTTATTGACTTGCAGGTTTGGAGGGTTAAATCCGGCCAGGCTGCCCTGAGTGGAGCATGCCACATCAATAAGACAAACCCTCTCCTGGTGTTTTTCTGCCACAAAACATACTAATACAGACATAATAACTTAAGGCTAAACATCTTTGGGAAACCAGAGTGTATGAAACAACTCTTGGTGAGTCAGTGTTAGCACCTGGGTAGCAAATTACCTCTTTTAAGGCATAGCAGGGGGTAGCAACTGGCTGTCCGGATGACACCGCCTTCTGTTCTGGAATGCCCAGACAGGTGGGGAGTGGTCAGAATCAGAATTTCCCTCTAACTGAGTCCCTGGGAGGAATTTCCTTGGGCTGAGAACTTTGCCCCATAAGGAAGTCATTTCAAGGTGTATATTAATTCAGTGGACATTTTCCATTTCCCCCATGGTTGAGTGTGAATTCCTTATATTCTTGGCTGTTTTGAAAGCACCAAGAAATATTTTGCCTTGCAAGAGGCAAAACTCCTAGAATGAGGAGTAGTTGCAAAGAAACTCTTCCTAAATATTTCCATGGGAAGGATGGAAAGTGGGTGATTGATTTGTACTTTAGAGAGAAGCTGACTGAAAATTCAGGCTTACATTCCAAATAAGAACTGTGCATTCTCTTTGAGTTTAATATATGTTACTAAGACAGAAATGATAGTAATTTCTACCATTAAACATATGCTTACTCTGTGTCAGATACTTTATACACCTCCACAGTTAATCCTCACAACAAAGTATAAGTATAATTATCTCCATTTTTCAGATAAGGAAATAAGGTATAGAGAATATAGAGCAGCTGGGTTATTTACCAAAATTCACTTAACTAATAAGTAATACCTTGCGTGGCCCGGATCTATGGCAATAGAACTGAAAAACCCATGAATTTTTAAACTCCATATTATACTAACAAAATAGCACGAAGTGGCCTTCGCAAAGACTATTCCTCATTGTTTTGGGGTTGTATTCATAGGCGGGGACCTTGCTCTATACAGTAATTAATAATCCGCTATAGAACATGTTCAAGTGGAGAATTTCTTCGGGCATGTTATCAATATAAATGTGCATTTATAAATTCTCTACTCGTGTTTACTTTATGACAATACATTTAAGGTTGCAACAAAATACACATATTGGTAGAGTTCAAATTGTAATTTTAAAATTATAGTAGAGAACCAGATTTGGCCACCAGATGGCAGCAATGTAGGGTTTTGAAAACCTTTCAAATAAAATCTGTCCAGAGACTATATACTTAAATTTTATTAATTCAGCTTATGCCTTATTGAAATATACCTTTACATTATCTGGGAAGAAATGTGTATTTCATTTTGGCAGAGGGAAAATGAGCTTAAACTCTGAATTATTGGAAGCCTGGATTAATGAGGTTTTAATATATAGACATGTTTACAATAATTAACAGGATAAATTCTTTTCTAAGGAATCTAGTACATTAATTATAGAATGTAAACGTGTAGTGTCAGCTACAGATGTTTTTTATCTTGAAGTAGAGCAGACAAAAGCTGTATTTGGTTGCATTCTGTTAGCAGTAGCTTAAGGGAGACTCTGAAGTTCATGGTAATAACACTACATTTTACTAACAGTGTATGATTTAGCCTGTTCTCTCTCAGTTAGTCTGAATTAGTGTTTATTTTGTTATATATCTCAACACCAAGTTCAAATATGGTAACAGTAGAAGTAGTGATAATAATGATAATAACAATAGATCACATTAAAGGAGTTCTGAATAACTGACGAAGCATTTTCCTATATTCGATCTCATTTTGTGATTAATAGCTGGTAGACTGATTTACATATAAATTCAGAAAGACACCACAATATTAGTTCAGGGAATACTTTCCTAACTCTTTCTTACTCTCCTGGATGATTATTTGGGGAAAATGCCATTGCATTCAATTAAGAAGTTGCTGATTTATGAAGGACAGCATTTTATTATTACTAAACCTGACAGGACGGCCTGCAAGATGATGGATTGAGATAATTGTTTCAAGGGGGCCCTTGAATCAGAGAGCTGTCCAGTGATGAGACAAATGGGTCTTGGACTGAGATCCACAGGCCTCGTATTTCACCCTAGAGTTGCCATATCCCTATTTCCTTGCCTTTTAAACAAGGGTATTAGGCTAGATAAACTTCCTTTCTACCTCCCAAAACCTATGGCCCTCCTGCAGCATGCCGTGTGGCCCTCCTGACAAACAGCTCAGTTTGGGAACCATGCAGGAAAACAGATGCGTAATTGCGTGGAAGATCACCTTTGTCCCAAACTCTTAGAAGATGGATTCCTGAGGGAATCCTTTTGGTAGGAGTTAATATGTCCCTCGTGTGTAACCATTAGTGAGGTTTTGTAAAATGACAGACAGCATTCCTGGATTGTATTCAATTTAAAATTACAATTAAAAAAAATTAAAAATCACTTAACTCCACATCTAGTGTCAAACCCAGGACTTAACAGGTTTCCAACACATCTGAGAATTCATTAGCGTTCCTTTTCCTTTGTTCTTTGACTTCTCTTGACTTCACGCTCAGTGTACTGATTCTTCCTCAGCCACGCAAGAAGATCTAAAACTATCTGTCTACAATACTTATTTTTAAAGCAGAACAATTCCTCTCCTCAGGCTAGTGTTAATTATAATGTCAGGATGCAGGGGTAGAGTTAGCTCAGTTAAAAAGAAGAAAGAAAGAAAGAAGAAAGAAAGAAAGAAAGGAAGAAAGAAAGAAAGGAAAGAAAGAAAGAAAGAAGGAAAGAAAGAAAATGCTATTGATAACTTGAGTCGAAGTTCTGAGGTTGAGAACACAGCAGAAGCACTGGGTGGACAGGGAATTAAATTTTCATACGACACTCCATATGGATGCGTGGGGACGTGCAGGGATCAGTGATTTAGTGAGTTAAGGATAATAATCCTCTCAATGTTTGGCTCCATATCTGAGGCTCTTCAACTGCTTTCGATCTCAGAAGAATGTCCCTGTTTGTTCTTACAGGATAGATGGGGCCGGATTTCCCCTCTCTCTTTGTCTGGGTTTCCTATATGCTGTGTTCTAGGACCTAACCATCAACTCTACTTCCCTAAAACCCAGCTGCTAATCAGGACATCTGCCTTGTTCCCATGGCTGTGGGGGGCCCCACACCACTTCCAGTTGGGCCACCTCCCCTCTGAGTAGTCTTTTTTTTAAAAATTTTTATTTTATTTTTTTTTATTTGAGAGAGAGAGAATGAGAGACAGAGAGCATGAGAGGGAGGAGGGTCAGAGGGAGAAGCAGACTCCCCGCCGAGCAGGGAGCCCGATGTGGGACTTGATCCTGGGACTCCAGGATCATGACCTGAGCCGAAGGCAGTCGCTCAACCAACTGAGCCACCCAGGCGCCCTCCTCTGAGTAGTCTTGAGCAACTTTCTCAGGCTCTCTGAACCTGTTTTATCACTGGTGACATCCAGGTGATAACACCTCCTTAGGATCATGTGTGCAAATGTATGCAAAGAGCCCTCACATATTGCCTGGGACATTTCTAATCCCCCT
>NC_138372.1:109217858-109280642 GCF_054177405.1 Leptonychotes weddellii | reverse complement strand
AAAAAAAAAAAAAAGAACAAAAGCGAAAGACATGGCTTATTTCAGAGAGTTCAAATCATTAATGCAAAATCTAATAACAGAAAATATATAAAATAGGGGTAGAAGATAATCAAATAAATACAAGGAGAAAATATTAGGGAAATATAGACATGCTGACTTCCTCACTCATACAGTGGGAGTCAAGAGGAAATGCCTAAAGTTGGTGTCTCAAGTATTCTTTAAATGTACACAGGTAATCAATGAGAATTATAACTCATACTGACAAAACAAAATCATAAAAATTAGAGTTATAAAGGTAGGACAATCTGAGTTAATTCTTTGTTTTTCAGAGTAGGAAGACAATGAGTACTATATAAATTACTAAATCAGTTTCTAGAGATAAATGTAGGGTTAGAGAGGTAAGCACTGAAAAAGCTAAAAACAAAAATAATTAAAAGTGGCTAATTCAGGGGTGCCTGGGTGGCTCAGTCAGTTAAGCATCTGCCTTCGGCTCAGATCATGATCCCACAGTCCTGGGATCCAGCCCTGTGTGGGCTCCCTGCTCAGTGGGGAGTTTGCTTTTTCCTCTGCCCCCTCCCACTTGTGCACGCGCGTGAGCGCACTCTCTCTCTCTAATAAATAAATAAAAATCTTTAAAAAAAAAGAAACCCCAAAAAATAAAAAAAATAAAATAAAAGTGGTCAATTCAGAGAGTAGAACTGGAGAGATGGAGAATATAGGAAACTTTTACTTTTCATTGATACCCTTCTGAATAGCTTGAGGTAATGTTTTCCAATGCGTAGGAATTACTTGTAAAACTGTATTACTTGTATTTTTTCCTAAAAACGGGAAAAAAATGACCAAAACATAAAAATAAAAAATACATGACCACTGTAGACCTTTCAAAAGATAATATAACATTGTTTTAAGTCAGGTTTACTGTGGTATAATTTGTATAAAATAAAATTCACCTTTCTGTATAAAATTTGTTGATTTTGACAAATACATAGTCATGTAGTTACCACCACAATCAAGATATAGAATATTTTGATCAATCTCAACAGGGACCCTTCCCCAGCCCCAGCTCTTAGGAATCAATCATCTTATTTCTGTCCCTAAAGTTTTGCCTTTTTCGGAATGTCATGTGAAATGAAATCTTCAGTATGCAGCCTTTTGGAATTTGGTTTTTTCCATTTAGCATAATACTTTCGAGATTTATCCATGATATTGTATACATTATAGGTTGTTCTTTTTATTGCTGAACATCTCATTACATAGATGTGTAACAATTTATCTATCCTAGCTGATGGGCAGGTGGGTTGATTTTTGACAATTATTAAGAAAGCTGCTATAAATACTGCTATAGGTCTTTTGGTGGATATATATGGATATACGTTTTCATCTCACTCAGGTGGATGTATATATGAGATTGGAGAGACATAGGCTAAATTTGTGATTAACCTTATAATAAACTGCCAAACTGTTTTCTAAACCGATGTTACCATTTTGCATTCCCCCCAATAACGTATGAGAGTTCCAGTGGTTTTACATCCTCGTCAATACTTGGTATTGTCAATTTTTTTTAAATTCAGCCATGCTACTAAGTATAGAGAGGTATCTTATTATGATTTTAACTTTCATTTCCCATTACTAATGATGTTAAGCATCTTTTCATGTGCTTATGTGGCAGCTTTTCTTTGGTACAGTGTCAGTTCTCCTCCCCCTCTCCCCTGCCCTCTCCCTCCCCTTCTGTTCCTCCCCCCCCCCCACATGCCCATGCCCACTCTCCCTCTCTCTCTCAAATAAATTTCGAAAAAAGAAAAGTTTTATAACTTTCAACATACAGCTCTTTCACATATTTTATGAGATAGATTTTTCCTTAAGCACTTTATGATTTTGGATGCTATGACTGGAATATAAAAATACAATTGATTTTCTATTTATATTGAAATTTTATCCTGTAAACTTATTAATACTCTTACTAGTTCTGGTCCTTTTTTCCTATAAGTTCTTTAGAATTTTCTGCATAGATACTCATGTCATCTGCAAATAAATAGAATTTTGCTTTTTCTTTTTCAGTCTAGATTTCTATATCTCGTTTTTGAATAATTGCATCGGTTAAGAGGCAAGCACAATCTTGAAAACAAGGGATGAGAGCTGGTAGTCTCACCTTGCTCCCACTTTTAGTGGGAAAGCGTTAAGTCTTATACCATTATCTATATTCAATAGAGGTTTATCCTAGATATCTTTTCAGGAAGTTGACAAAGTTCTTAGTATGATAAGAGTTTTTATTAATCAGTGGGTGTTGGAGTTTGTCCAGTGCTCTTTATGTAGGTTTTGAGAGTATTATGTGATTTTCCTCTATATGGCAATTTATATTAATTACTGAGTGTTATCAAATCTTACATTTTTTAGATAAACCTCACTAGTTCACAACCTATAATATTTATTTTTTTACATATTTATTGATTGATTGATTGATTTATGATGGCCTCATAAATAAATTGGGAAATATTCCCTCCTCCTCAATTTGCTGAAAGGAGCTTGAGTAAGACTGGTGTGTTGTGTGTGTGTGTGTTTTACTGTAAATGTTGACAGAATTAACCAGTAAAATCATAAGGCCTAGTTTCTCTGTGTGTGAATGCTTTAAATTATGAATCTAATTTATTTTATAAATATAGGTCCCTTCATACTTCCTATTTCTTCTTAATTCATTTTTCATAATTTTTGTTTTTCAAATAGCCATCCATTCCATCCACATTGTCAAATTTATGAACATAAAGATGTTAATAATATTTCTTTCTTATCTACGGCATATCTGTAAGATCTCTCATGATACCTCCTCCTTTTTTCTGGCTTTGGTTGTTTGAGCATTGTCTCTTTATTTCTTGATTAGCCTAGCCAGATGTTTATTAATTTTATATATTTTATGAATAACCAGCTCTTGGGTTCTTTGATTTTCTCAACTGTTGTTATCTATTCCATTAATTTTTACTCTTCCTGTTATTATTTCCTTCCTTCTTTTTACTCTACATTTAATTCTGTTTCTTTTCCTAGTTTCTTAAGGTGTAAGTTCAGATAATTGACTTTAAAGTTATCTTCTTTTTTAATATAAACATTTAAAACTACAAGTTCTCCTCTAAAGCACTCTTCTAGCTGCATTCCATAATTTTTAATAGATTTTATTTTTCATAGCATCAGTTCAAAGTGCCTTCTAGCTTTCTTTTTGATGTTATCTTTGACCCATGGGTCATTAGAAGAATAATATTTTCTTTCTAAATATTTGGAGATTTTTCCAGATGTTGTTTGTTCTCTATATGATTTCAAGCCCTTCAAATTTGTTGAGATATTTTTATGGTCCAGTATGTGAGCTATCTTGGTGAATGTTCCATGTGCACTTGAAAAAAAAAATGTGTATTATAGGTTCTTGAATGTAGGGTTTTATAAATATAAATTAGACCAAGTTGGTTGATAATGTTCAAATCTTTATATTCTTACTGTTTTTTTTTTATCTCCTTGTTCTCTCAGTTACTGAGAGAAGAATATTGAAACTCCAACAATAACTATGGATTTGTCTGCTTATTTTTCTAGTTCTGTCAGTTATTGCTTTGTGTACTTTTACGTCTCCTTCATGAACCGACATTTTTATCATTTAAAAAATGTCTTTCTTGGGGTGCCTGGGTGGCTCAGTTGGTAAACATCCAACTTTTGATCTCAGCTTAGGTCTTGATCTCAGGGTCGCAAGTTTAAGGTCTGCATTGGGCTCCATGGTGGGTGGGGAGCCTACATTAGAAAAAAAAAAAAGTCTCTCTTTATCTCTGGTACTATTCCTTTCCTGAGTCTACTTTGTCTGATTTTAATATAGGAACTCCAGCCTTCTTGGAATTAGCTTTTTCATGCTATATTTTCCATCCTTTTCTTTTAACCTGTCTTTAAATACAGTGTTAAACTAGCCCTAGAATAAAGCTTACTCTTGATGTGCCCTAAGAAAACTTAATCATAAGCCTCCAAAAATCAAGCTAACCTCTAGGTAACATCTCTAACCTGTTAAAACAAAATTCAAATATTTTTTTTAAAGAAGACCACAAAATCCAGGAACTCAACCACTCAAGATTACAATGACAATCAAAATCATACCAGATATGCCAAGTAGCAGGAAAATGCCATCTAAAACCAGAATACAAGTCAGTCAGTAAAAACAGCCCCCGCCCCAGATGGTGGTGATAATGGAATTAGCATGTAAGGACATATTCAGTTACTGATGCTGCCTGCCCAGGTTGTGCAGGCCTGATCAGCCACATCATTTCCCTGAGTCTTATCTCAGTATGGACGCTTCCCGAGAATGTTCATAGGAGATACATAAATGTCCTATCTGGCTTCAGCAATGGCTTTCCAGAGCCCACAGCCTCATAGAGATATGTCTTTAATATACCCAGTCAGTCATCACTCAGGTGCCCAACCAGACAGTTATGTTGTTAGCCATGGCTCAAGAGTCAATAAAATAATACACACCTGGCCCTCAGGAGTACTGTCTATAGCAATGGAGGGTGCTTTCCATTTAGGCCATTGTGCTGACCTGACCTTATCACAGTCAGTCTTCCAAGATTGTCTTTGGTTTAGCCAGCTGCTGCCACCCAGTAGACACCATTAGCTTCACATTTGGTTCAGCCCTCAGAAACCCAGCTGCTCCTGGCCAGAGACTCCAATCAGCATTGTCATCAGTACTAGGTACCCCTACTTCAAGGCTATCCTGGGGTTCATGGGCCCCAAGAGTAGGGCTGCTGGAACAGCCTGTTGCCCTGCCTCTATTTCTGCTTGCTGCTCAAATCTCCAGCTAAATTTGGCATATTTTCATGTTGTCTTATCTATTGGGCTCAACAAAACGCCTAAATGAGGCAACATTGTCTCCAACCCAAACCATCAAATAAGGAACTGGGCTCCCATTTTGGTAGTGGGGGCCGGAGGGTAGGTAACTCTTTCTTTACTGTCTCAGGAGTCACACTTTGAGCCTCATAACACATGGCTCCCAAGAATCTGGCTGTTCTCTGTATTTTATCAGAATTAACTCCTGTGCTCTCCTGTGAGTTAGTATGTGCTCTGAAGTCACTGATACCTGTTCTTTATGTGGTCTATGGTGTGCAAACTCTAACAAACCCCGCCTCCTGGCATTCAGAGCCTTGTATGGTCCTGCTTGGGAGTAACTTGCTTCTAAATCAATAGAATACCTCAGGACTGAGGGGATGTCACTTTGTAATTACATTACATAATCTTATGTGACATCCATCCTTCTAGCAGTCTCTCTCCCTTGCTGGCTTCAAGAAGCAAGCTGCTCCTTGGAGAGGCCCCCATGGCAAGAGCTAAGGTAGCCTCCAGCAAACAACCAGCAAGGAACTGAGGCCCTCAGTCCAGCAACCCTTGAGGAACTAAATTCAGCCAACGATTATGTGAACTTTGAAACAGATACTTTCCCAGTAGATGCTCTAGAGGAGAGCCTAGTTTTGGTCAACACCTTGATTGTGACAGATCCTGAGGCAGAGGACCCCAGTTAAGCATGCCAGATTACTGATAGAAAGAAACTAAATACTACATGTTTGTTATTTTATTTTTTTAAAGATTTCATTTATTTATTTGAGAGAGAGAGCACAAGTGGGGGGCAGAGGCAGAGGGAGAGGGAGAAGCAGACTACCCACTGAGCAGGGAGCCTGATATGGGTCTTGATCCCAGGACCCTGGGATCATGACCGGAGCCAAAGGCAGATGCTTAATCAATCGAGTCACCCAGGTGCCCCAAACGTCTGTTAGTTTAAACTACTAAATTTGTAGCAATTTGTTACCCAGAAATAGGTAATTAATAGAGGGCTTGTCTGCATGACGTCCTCAATGCAGTGAAACTAAACCTTTTGAATGGAGAGAGATTTACTTCATGTCCCAGCCCACCCACTGGTGACAAAGAACATGAGAATTCACATACTCCTGTTGCAATACCATAAATGTGTATTGAGGCCGCAGCCAGGTAAAGGCCACTGATCTTGACCTCCTTATGCAAAAAGGATTTTTTTTTTTAAAGATTTTATTTATTTATTTGAGAGAGAGAATGAGAGAGAGAGAGAGAGCATGAGAGGGGGAGGGTCAGAGGGAGAAGCAGACTCCCTGCCAAGCAGAGAGCCCGACGCGGGACTCGATCCCGGGACCCCAGGATCATGACCTGAGCCGAAGGCAGTCGCTTAACCAACTGAGCCACCCAGGCGCCCGCAAAAAGGATTTTTAAAAGGCTAAAATTAGCAATGCTCAAGGTGAAATTCCATGTGCCACCAGTTTTTTTATATACAATATCTGGAACAGCCAGGGCTATAGTAACTGAATTCAGTGGCAATAATCCACCCTAAGTATCCAGTTTCTATTGGTCTTTTCAATGGCCACACTGTACTGTTGTAAAGAATTGTATCCTCAGTACCCCTGCTGCCTTTAAGTCCTTAATCATGGCTTTGAATTCCTTTACTTCTCTATTATAATTCTATATTGCTTTCACTGTATAACATGGATGGAACTAGAAGCTAGTCAGTGCCTTCTTCCCACTACCATCTCCGGACAAACAACGCCTCTCAATTGGGAAAACCCTCTTGTAATTTATAAGCATTTACAGTACGAGCACGTAAAACATCAATACAAAGTATGCATTCAGCAATGAAAACGACAACAAGAGTGTTTAACGGTGGTTTCAACAGCCCAGTACAGATGACTACAGTTCTCTTCCACATTTCACTGCTTTTTCAAATCTGGTCAGTTGACTCTGTGGCTCTCATTGCTCCAAAGAACCTGATAAAAGGTTAGCTTCCAGCATGGCATACACTGGCCGGGGCCAAAAAGTGCAGAAAGTGATGGTACAGCTCCTCAACCTCATCTTCAGATACTTGCAAAATAAATCTCAGGTTCAGGTGTGGCTTTATGAGCAAGTGAACATGCGGATAGAGGGCTATATCATTGGTTTTGATGAGTACATGAACCTTGTATTAGATGACGCAGAAGAGATTCATTCTAAAACAAAGTCAAGAAAACAACTGGGTCGGATCATGCTAAAGGGAGATAATATTACCCTGCTCCAAACTGTCTCCAACTAGAAATGATCAATGAAGTGAGAAGTTCTTGAGAAGGCCATGCAGTCTGGGTTTTTTTTTTAGATGTCCTTCGTTGGAAGTGTAGTTCTAAGACATTTGTTCATATATGAACAAATACCTTTGTGTTTTGTTTTGACTACCTTTATGTTATTACCAGATGACAATAAATGCTGTGGGATTGTTTTCATTAAAAAAAAAAAAAAAGAACTGGGGCGCCTGGGTGGCTCAGTTGGTTAAGCGACTGCCTTCGGCTCAGGTCATGATCCTGGAGTCCCGGGATCGAGTCCCGCATCGGGCTCCCTGCTCGGCGGGGAGTCTGCTTCACCCTCTGACCCTCCTCCCTCTCATGCTCTCTGTCTCTCATTCTCTCTGTCTCAAATAAATAAATAAAATCTTTAAAAAAAAAAAAAAGAACTGGACAAAATAATCCTGGGAACAGTGGCAGCCGGAAATGCCACAGAATCCTGTACCCCCAACCCTTCCAGCCCATGCCATTGTACCTCAATGTAGTGTCAGGTCTTCAGTTCTTTCTAGGGTCAGAGAGTTTCTTCTAGGTCCAGTTCCCTCTTGGTCCCACCCTTCATCTGTCTTTTCCTTACAGGCTGTAAATCTGGACATAAGAGTGTAAGGTAAGAAAGCTCCCTGACTTATTACCTCTGGTAGCTGGAGGTTGATTACCATAGAGGAATCTGGTTCTAAAGAGTCACTTTCTGTTTCACCTGGGTGGACAACTCCCTCTTGGATCCCACCTCCCCCGGTTGATAGCTAAATTTCTCCAGCGCTCACTCCATCCATCTCTTCTTTGGGAAACCCCTGTTAATCTATATCCAAATGGCCTTATTGCTGGGTTCCTTTGAAGGGGTATCGTTTTTATTCCCATTCTGGATTTTGTTTCAGATTGCAGAGACATTGCTTATTTGGGGGGATGGGAATGTATCTATACTGGGCAATCATCACAGTCTCCTGCACAGGGACTCCAGGTACCAACAACAAAATTCATAAAGTTCCCCACATTGAAGGTCAGATTTTAAGAACTCATCATTCTCGGGGTATGGGACTCATTATTGGGCTTGCCATTTTTTCCATTGTACTAACCAGTTTGAAGAAGCTACACCCTCATGCTTTGAATAGCTTATTCCATGGTATTTCCTGGAACTCTGGCATGCTTGAAAAAGTCTCCATGAGTTGGCCATGTTGTAACCATTGAGACAGAAATCCAAAGACTTTCTATGTAGCATGATTCTGCCCCGAGTGAATAGCTTGCATAATGGCTCGAGGCATTGGGTTACATGTGAGACAGCCGAGTTGCTGCCAGTCACCCTTGAACAAAAGAACCTTTGCTGTTTTCTCATCAACCAGAAACACCTGCCAAGTCTCTAAGAGTCCCTGCTGGAAAAATGTTTCCTTTAGATTCTGCTCAAAAATTCAATAATTTCTTCTCCAGTTCATCTCTATCGATTGATACTTTTTCATACATAGCTAAAGGAAAACCATTGATACTTTTTACTCTGCCTGGCGATCCCCTAAGCCAAACTGTGTTAAAAGTATGACTCTGCTATTTACCAGTTGTGTGATGTTGGGAAAAGATCTCCTCTAGTTTGAATTTCCTCACCTCGGTAATAGGGATATTGATGCCATCCTTGCAAAGTTGTTGTGCAGATATGGAGCACAAAGCTCAAGCCACAAGTTCATTAGATAATATTTGCTATTTTCCATTCTATCAACTTGCTGCCAAGCTTTTGGTCATGGGTAACATGAGTCAGCTTTTCTCCATCCTTCCAGGCCTCACTTATAGTCTCCCTGAGTCCCTTCCAGCCTCTACCCACTCCAGAGCCAAAGCCAAACCCGTATGTTACAAATTTTTGTGATTGATCTCTCACGAGGTTATAATCATAAGGGGTGAGACGGAATCATTTTGAGGCTTCCCTCAGACACCGGCATGGATCCATTCTTTCTCTCCATGTAGTGTCATGTGGTCTCTCCAATAGGGCAGCCAGATTTTTTATATGGCCTATCAGGGCTCCCAAAAATGTAAAACCAGAAGCTTCTAGACCTTCTTAAGGCTTACACCCATTTAGGTAAGTGTCACTTAACACTGCCTTTTGTTGGTTAAGTAGTCACAGGGCAGGGAAGATCCTTGGGGGACATAAAGTCTACCTCCCAATCAGGGGCATGATAAAGGAACTGTGGCCATTTGTTAGGACTTTCATGACATTTTTAGGCTTGTTGGAGACATATTTTAAGAAGTATTTCCTCCCAGGTATATATAACTTGGCATACTGACTTGTTGGTAAAGGTTCTAGCTGTGGTGATCTGGAAGAATCACCTGACCTCTTTGCTCAGCTCTGGGCTCTTGCTAGAACAATGCATTTCATTAAGAACAGATTTGGCTACAGCTATTTTATGCAGACACATTTTCACTGACTCATTTCCTGGGATAACAATCTTAGCTATCAAGAAGAATAGACCTTTAATTTGTTCTTGGTGGTAGGGGGGAGGTTTAAAACAGAGATTAAAAACAGAAGATAAAACGACACATCTCTCGCTGCTGATAAAAAAAAAAAAGTGTCGAAACGGAAAGCTAAAACCAAGAACACTTCCAGCTTTTGTTGCTGGAAGGAGACAGGCAGCACTGAATTTTTATAGAGTCTATTTCTGACATGTATTTTGCTCACCTGGATGTATCACCTTATCACATTAATGCAGCACCAACTTACAGAAGCATCTTCTGAACAAGTGAACTCTGCCAGTTGCACTTATATCTTTATGTAACAATCAAGTTGATCAGTGGTTCTTGCCCTATCTAAATGCTTCTCAAGAAGCAGAAGAAAATGTGTGATTATACCTCATTAAACAAAATGACATAAAATTAGGTGCCTGGGAATATTATCAGACTTGGGCAAAAATCATGGATTAATTAATTCATTCAAAATTTTGTGTTGACAAGACTGCTATGGGGCAAATACTGCTTATGATTGCAGAATAAAACATAATAAAAAGCAGTATGGGAGAAAGGCCTTTAAAAAGGGGGAGCTCATAAGAGGGGGCGACACTGTTAAAATTATAAAACCACCCACTATCTCTGATGCAGGCTGGTGATGCCCTCAGGAGCAGATAAAAATGCACCCCATCAGTAATATAGAAACGACCTATGCCGTTGGTTTGAGAATGCCAAATCCTCCTCGTGAATGAAGAGAGAACTGTGCTTTGTCCTAATATGGTGCACTGGTGTCCCCATTAGACTCACCTTCTAGGGAGGTCATTACGGGACCATTGGAAACACGTCAGCCTTTGGTATTAAGTCACAATCAAGACTGTTCATCCAAACTGCTAGCTGAGAGTACAGCTTGAAGTGAATGAGACGTAATTCAGGTGCAATTTGATACAAAAGTCTAGAGAATGATGTCATGCCACAGAAGAAAAACCTGGTGTAGAAAGCATTACTGTATTTATTCAACAAAGTGTCAAGACTATAAGAATAGGGAAAACAATCTCTATTCTCAAAAAAAATACCCATTACCTCCTGTTGAGCACCTCCATCTGCCTGTCATGCTATGAGCCCTTGCATAAGTTCACACTGCCCCGATAACAATCTTGCAATAATGGGGTCAATGTTCCCGATCTTCTGGTGAAGAAACTCAGGCTAAAGGAGGTTCAATATCTTGCCCGATATCACATCATTTTGCCCCAGGTGTGCCTGACATCAAAGCCTCAGCTGGTTCTACTGCATGAAGCAGTCTCAAGCAGAGAAGAAGACTACTAGTCAGGGGCCACAAAGGAACACCATCTAAATCAGACCATCAGACCAAGGAGTTATGGAAGGTTTCAGGGAAACACTGATGCTGGGATTCGGTCTTGGAAGATCGTAGATTTATTCATTTAAATTTCAATTAGTTTGTTAATTATAAGTATGAGCTCTCGGTAGATAGTTCAAACTAAAGGAAGACATAAAACAAAGAGCAAGATCTCTCCTCTTTCCGCCCTCATACCCAGCAAGTCTAGAGTTCAGAATTAGCCATTGTTATGAATGCCTTGTATATATTTCTGGAAACTTTATCTATAAAATCCTTTAAAAATTTGCTTTACATTTAAATTATGCGTTAAAATTCTATGTAAATCTTCTATTTCAATTATGTGTTTGATTTTAAAACTCATGGTACAGATCATTCAAATCATATGTGACATGAGTTTTTTTATTTAAAATACACCAACACCTCTCTGCGTAAGCATTCATGGCTGTAGAGTGTTTCACTGTAAAGAATTTCACCGTTTATTTTTTAGATGAACAGACTTGTTCCCATTTCTTAGTTATTTGCTATCACAAATAATACTACAAGGAGCATCCCCACATACCCACATATTTTGTGCACTTATGCACAGAGGAAGAAATTCCTAGAAGAAGAATTCAAAGTAGTGTTGAAAACATGAAGACTATGGGCTTGGAGTGGGGGGTACCCTGAGGCTGAGGATCCACTTAGGAGACACCAGGAAAGTAGGTGATGTCAGGAAGACAAAAGCATCAAGAGCAGAAGTAGATCATAAACACGGATGTGACCTAAAGAAGATTGTGGAGAAAGCCTGGAACAAACTTTTTGCACATCATCTCCTCACCAGCACCCACCACATATGACACACACACATGCACGCACACAGCAGCCCTAGTCCGGGTGCAACCGTCCCCCATTCTAATGAGGGTTTTTCATAAAATTCTGTGAATTTTAACCCTTCCATGTCTCAGATGCCACCGGGCAGGGCGATAGGGATCATACAAGCAATCCCTGGAAGACTTTTGAAACCCAACAGAGGTCCCGGGAAGCCAGACAAAAACACAGTGTGGGACAATGACCCACATGCACACTAGGGAGCAGACTCATTTCTAAAATTACCACTGTAAAATCATCATTATTTTTCTTAGACCTTAGACCTTCTTTATAGGAATCCTGGGGATGGTAAGGGAATTGAAGGGGGGAGTGGATAGAAAAAAAGCTTCATTTTTTGCAATCCCCCAAACTGCATATACATCCTCCAATATGACAAAAGTTTTCCTGCGTATTGATACTGAGATGAGAACGCCTAAGTCAAAATATTATAGTTTAAAGAAAAACAAAAAAACCTCAACCAGGGCAATGGAAAAATGTAATCAAACCTCAATAGCTCCCTCTGCTGTCATTTTGGGTAATTTAAAAAATGTTTTGGTTTTATCTTTGTTTTATTTTGTAATTATTCACTTTGGAACCACATTAAACTGGGTAGCATTAAGAGTCAGTTGATAAAATCCTTACTGCGTTGGTTACAATTGAAAGCATCCCTCCTGTACCATGAACAATGACCATTTTATGATCAAACTTCTTCTAAATGGTAGAGGTGTTAGTGTCACTGAAAGAAATGTTTACAGTTCTGAAGTGAAAAGTGATATATACGCTTCAGAACACGGAAACATTTGAGACTCTAAAATGAGACTAATTTTTAAAAATAAAATGTTTGACGTTTCACTTATGTAGGCAATTTTTGGTCACATGGAAGCCGAAAAGCCCATGGCTTTGAAGAGGATCTACAGTTGGATGCAAAGAAGGAAAGAAACACTAGCCAAATTAGGAACGGAACACGATCTTCCACGTGTGGACAGCCAGAAGCGCAGGAGGGACAAGAGGGAGGGTGGAAGAAAAGCCTGCCACAGAGCGGGCTTCAAGATGTCACACACAGTGCTTCTTCATTTCATTCTCCAACAAATCTGTGCGTGGATATTTCTCGTTTTACAAGTCAGAAAATGGACAGCTGCATTTAATTGTTTGGTCGGTCAACAATTAAGTCAAAGGTTTGGGCTCAGATTTAGAAGTGTTTGGCTTTGAAGTAGAAAGGAGAAATTCTGGGCTTGAAGTTCTAGTTCTCTCACTCCCTGGGATCTTAGAAAAGTCCAAGCCTCCCAGCCTGTTCCTTCATCTGTAAACTGTGATTGAATCACCCCCTAGGTCCCTTCCAGCAGTCTGAGTGGTCTCAAGATAAATCACTGGATTCCCACACCTTCTCTGACCCAGAGAAAATCCAATTTAAGTTAGAATTGAAGGCAATTTTGGAAAAAAAGGAAGGAAAGAAGGAAGAAGGAAGGAAGGAGGGAAGGAAGGAACGAAGGAAGGAACGAAGGAAGGAAGGAAGGAAAGAAGGAAGTAGGAGGCAGATCTCCAAAGCAGTTAAAGAGAATACTGAAGGTATTCAGCAGCCTACTTCCTCCTTGGTAAGGAAAATGAATGTCACATAGCTTTTTCTCAAGCAGTAATTAGCAGCACCAATTTTCTCCTACTCTGTGCCTCCCCAGTTCAGAGGCTGACTTCTGGTTCCCAAGCAATGAAGGCCACCACTGCAGCGGTGATGGCAATGGTGACCTTCCTCAATCTAAGAACAGGCTTGGAGGAGTGCCTGACTCATTCAGCAGCTCTTGAGCACTTTCTGTGCTAGGCAGCATTTATGGCAATAAAGAAGACAAGGTCCCTTAACCTCATGAATGTCACACTTTACAGAACAAAGACCATAACTTTAGATAAGAGAGAAAACTTTAGATAAGTTCTAGGAAGAAAATAGGAGGTAAGAGAATAGGATAACAGAGTAACTACTTCAGATATGGTGATGAGGGACTTACTCTCTGAAAGTTCTTGTAGCAGAGAAGAGAGAAAATAGCCAATACAGGCAGAGGACAGAAAAACTTGGAGGTAGCAATGAATCTTGGGTTTGTGGGGGGACAAGAAAGCCATTGTGGCTGGAGCAGAAGTGACAAGGCAGAAAGAAGGCAGGGACCCCAGCGGGGATCCGGGCTGCCTAACAAATAGGAATGAAAACACAGCTGAGGAAAGTGGAGACAGCAATCACTGATTACTCGGCAATTTCTCTGGCTCTGGTTACCACGGCCTTTGCTTGACGTGTGGTCAGTTAAGTCAGTGGCACGGGAAGAAGTGCAGAGGCCAAGGGCGGTGAGGGAATGCTGACTGAGTGGGAGGGCGGGGCTTAGGGAGACAAGGAAGACCCAGGATAAAAACAAACATTTCCCTTCAGACACAAGTATCCTCATAAAAGCTCCTTACGCATACATACGTATCCATACTAATTTCATGGCACAAATCAAAACTAACTTCTGGTTAAACCATTCCTGTTCTTATTTTTATAGGCAATAAAGTATCAGATAAGGTGAGCAAATATGAAGTTAAAAAAGTTCAGCGATGACAAAAGCTAACGAATCAATAGATCCCTTGTAACGAATCTGCTGAAATGTGATTTTGACTTTATGTTCATAGATCAAAAAGGAAAAAGACTGGTGTGCACCTGCAGGAAGGTAAGGGGGCCTGGGAGTGTGTATGGTGGGGAGTTGCCAAGACAGAACTCAAGAAGTGGTTCGACAGATCTTGTTAAGGATACCCATTCACACAGCAGAGTATGTACACCCCCAGTCCATCAACAAAGTGTGCCCCAGAGGGGTCTGCAGAGTCCAATGTATATTCATAATCATACTAAGACTTTTCCTCTCATCTCTCAGGAGGGCACAAGTCCAGTTTTCCAGAGGATTACATGGAAAGTGATACTGCAAAGACCAAACACAAGAAAGATGAAAATCCAATTACTTTACAATGTTTCAGTTTTAACTTCAGTATGGTGGCTATCAACAGATACAACCCGCATGAACAAAAGCTCTTTGGGTTCCTCAATAATTTGTGTGTAACGGGGTCCTGAGACTAAAATGTTTTGAGTACTGCTGCCCAACCTGTTAATAGATTTGACATTATTAATATTATATATTATGAATATTGTACATTACAAATAGGACATTTATATTGGTGGTAGTTTTATTATTAATAAATTAGGAGAGTCCACTAAGTACTGGGAGGTAGATCCAGGTATCAAAACCATTCAAAAACCACTCGAAGGTAGGAAGAATCTGTGCGTCTACTGTCGGCCTGTGCAAAACTCCTGAATGGTGTAAAAAAAGATACACAATACACAATAATGAAAATCTGAGGTTTTCCTCGAAACTACTTTAAGACCTCACTATGAATGGAAGAGTTTCCTCACCCAACTATAAACATGAACTAAAGAAGACGGGTACCTACATGTTGAGTAAAACTTGGTATTGATGGATCTTTTTAAAATTTGAACCTTTGTGAGAAAGCTGTTCAAAGGGTCTTCTGTAAAATCTTTTTAATCCGGTTGAAAATAAATACTAATGTGAATAAGTAGTTTATTTCTTCAATTATATGCTATAGGAAAGAATTCCATTGGTTTTTCGTTTGTTTTTAATGTGTGACCTTTCAAATATTGCCTGGACAGCAATAAAAAGTAACAAACAAAATCAAAATGAAGAAAACAAGCCTATCTGGAAAGCCTAGGCTACATAATTCCAAAATAACTATTTAATGGCTTACTTCCTCTTCCTTTTTTTTTTTTCCCTTATTAAAAGGGAGTAATGGGGGAGAAACCATCAGTTTCTATAAGCTCTTAGAAATGAAACACATGCCTTTCTTTCCAAAAGAGAAGTGGTTTACTCAAAGCAATTTCCAAGACTTGAACAAGGTTTCTGCGGCTGTAAATGTAGATACCAGTAATTATTCTGGGTGTATGTCTTCTCTCCAGCATTTCATACAGAAAACATTTCTTACACTTTAGATATTTGAAATAAATACATAAGTGCTAGCACATTACATTTTCTAAGTGGTATGAATACTTCTTTCTCTTTATTAAATTTATTTGCCAAGATATCGTAACAGATTATCATCACACATGTACACATGCAGCCACATGCAGAAAACGGTTAACCTGTGTAATGCAGAGGGGAAAAAAGGTTTTGGACTTTAAAAGAATAGTTTAGGTTAAAATCTTAAAAATGAACAGTGTTAAATAATGAAATCGATGTTGGTTAAGGAATGGATTCATAAGAAGTGATACAAACTTTAAGCATTTTAATTTAAAAGAGATGTAGACTTTAATTCACCAATTATTTGCTATACGTCCAAGACTTTTTCTTTGATTAGGAATCTGGTGATGCAAGTTCGTTGATGTCTTTCTTCTATGAACCATGCCTCACCTTTAATCGCCTAAGATTTCCCACAGGAGTGAGAACTGAAAATACACTCGCACACTATGCGCAAACTTGCACATTTTTCTGACTTTGCTGACAAGTATTTACAGTTTTCTGATCTATACCTAATTAGACAACTCACCTCTATCAAGTATTTCCAAAGCCGTCAATTTAGTTTTCATAGAAACAACTCGTTGTCACATTTTATCAGTTTACATATTTAAATCTCATAATAAAAGAAAAAGTACAACTGGAATCAACGAGTTCAGAAAGCAGCACAGATGACTCTTGGGCAGCATACACACATGGACAAACTACAGAATAGCCACGAGATGAGCGAACCGAGTGTGCTCCAAGCACCGGGTGCTTCCCAGAGGAATGCAAAAGTCAGTTCATACAGCAAGTCCAAGCAGAAATAATCCACTTAGTATCTTAGTTGGAGATCATAGCTTCAATATTAGCATGCAACGATATTATGTTGAAGTTGTATTTGTAAACATTTTATCTCAAGATATCTTTCTTTCAAATACATACGAGAGGGTTAAAAGTGCCATCTTGTTTCATGGATGTCAAATACCTCTTGCTTCTAAATTGCACAGTATCGCTGATGAAACACGGAGGTAACACATCCACATTAGTGTTTTTCATTCTGAATTGTTACTATTCATGATGAAGCTTTTACTATTTACTAATGATAAAGTTAATTTGTATACTGGCACCCACAAAATGGAGGCTGCCCCAGGGGCCAGGCCATCGGGAAACTGAACCCACTTAAGTCAGCCTGCACTCATACCTGAAACACCTGTCAAGGAAACCGAACACACACCAATCACAGTCCTCCAACTCAGCCTTAGCTAGCTCACCGTACCCTAGGGAAAAGGACCTACTAACCAGTCATGACCTGTTTCCCTGTTGCCTCTTATTGCATTCTGTAAAACTGGCACTTGCCCAAAATCCTTCTTGAAGCATGTTCCACTGCTTGGGAGGCACAGTACTGCCCAATCCATGGATTATTTTTCCCTTGAATAAAGGGCATCAAACTCATTACTAATTGTTTTAGCTTTGTCATCAGATACTAATACACTTAAATGGTATCAATATCAAGGAGTGTGTGTAACAAAGCAAAAAATTTCTTCTTAGGACCTAATTTTCATCTTTGGCTTCAATTTTCTTCTATTGTTTATAGGTTTTTTGTTTTTTTTTTTAAAGACTTTATTTATTTGAGAGAGAGAGAATGAGAGACAGAGAGCAGGAGAGGGAGGAGGGTCAGAGGGAGAAGCAGACTCCCCGCTGAGCAGGGAGCCCGATGCGGGACTCGATCCCGGGACTCGATCCCGGGACTCCAGGACCATGACCTGAGCCGAAGACAGTCGCTTAACCAACTGAGCCACCCAGGCGCCCCTGTTTATAGGTTTTCTTATGCTATTCCCCCATATTTGCTTTCCTTTTGGTCTAATTTGCCTTTGGTTCTGCCATCTGCTCTGCTCTAGCCAGATAAACTAATTTTATGTTGTTACATTTTACTTATTTAGAAAAAGCATGGCTGACAGTCAGCTAAAACTCTGGAAACCAAAAGTTGGCAAAACAAAGATAAATGATAATTTAAGCTTTATTCAGGAAGTGACTGTTCTCAGGATCTCAATAATAAAACATGAATTTAAAGTAATCAGTTTTCTACAATCTCTAAACTGCATGTAAGTAGTGAAGATTACCCTGAGAAATCTTCAATGGCAATCAATAAATTCTAAATTCTCCTAAATCTCTAAATTCTAAATAAAAGAGAATAGAACAGTTAACATTTGAAGGTTTGCCACAGGTCCAGGGATTGTGCTAAGCACTTTCTGAATGTTACCTCATTTAATCCTCCTGGAAAAGGGTCTATTTTCATTCTTTTATTTTTAATTTTTTTAATTGATGAGAAAATCTAGGCTTGGATCTAGTTTAGTGGACCCAGGATTCAAGGACAGGTCTGTAGGCCTCCAAAGTCCATGCTTTTTGCCAGAATATTATGCAGCAGTCTCAGAAGTTATTTCAAAAGAATTCCATCAAAAGACATATGCCAAGCTGTTTAAATCACCCTTTCTTTTTAATGGAAAGAACCACTGTAACCTGTTTAGCTCCTAACTCAGGACTTTCAACCCAGCCAAATCTGAATTTGTTCAGATTTGACCATCTGTTCTTACTTATACACATAAGTTCAAGATATTTTGCCATCATCTAAATCTCCTTTATTAAGATTTAATACATCTTCAATCCCTTTGTTAAAAATCATCATGCCATACACAAATTTAGAATTCAGGGAGTAGGTATGAGTCTCCATTAGAATTCCTCCAATATACAACTGTTTTGAAAAAAGGAGAAAGTGGAAAGAGTTCTAAAATGATACAAGCAAAAGGGAAAATGTATTGACACAACCTGCTGGGATGAGGCTAAGTAGTAATAAAATATGTTCTTATAATTCCTCTTCAAAATTACAAGGATAAGGGGGAACACAACTGCCCACTGAAGTGTAGACTGTGATTCTTTAGGAGCACAGTACGGCAAGGAGGAAAAGAGTGACTTTACAATGGAGAAAGAGAAACCTAACACTACCTCGGCCAGGTGACCAAGGTCAACATCAACAGGGTAAGTTGGGGCTATGGATCTTCGATATGATGTGATGGGAATGGCAATTTCCCTATGGGTTATTCCCCTTCCCAAAACTCATAACCTCAGTCTAATCCTAAGAAAATCACAAGATATAATTACAGAGAGACAATCTACAAAATATCTGACCAGTATTGTCAAGATCATCAAAAACAAGTCTGAAAAGCCACCACAGCCAAGAGGAACCTATGAAGACATGGAACTAAAAGTAATGTGCTATCCTCAATGGCATCCTGGACTAGAAAATGGACATTAGGTAAAACTTTAGAATCTCAAAAAAGTATGATGATAATGTATCATCAAAATTGGTCTATTAATTGTAAAAAAACATACCCTACAAATATAAGATGTTAATAGGGAAAGCTGGGCACAAGGTATACGGGAGCTCTGTACTGTCTTCCCAACCTTTCTGTAAAACTATTCTAAAAAAAATAATGTACTGGGGTGCCTGGGTGGCTCAGTCGTTAAGCATCTGCCTTCAGCTCAGGTCATGATCCCAGGGTCCTGGGATCAAGCCCCGCATCAGGCTCCCTGCTCAGCAGGAAGCCTGCTGCTCCCTCTCCCACTCCCCCTGCTTGTGTTCCCTCTCTCACTGTCGCTCTCTCTGTGTCAAACAAATAAAATCTTAAAAAAAGTGTACTTAAAAAAAAAATCCATAAGGATAATGTAAAACGGTAGTATAATGGGAAAAAAAAAAAAAAAACCAACCTTGGATTTCTTTGGAACACATTCTCGTCTCTTTTTATCAATACTATGGAAAAGGTGGGGATTTTGTACCACTGAACTTCAAAATTCACTAAAGGGAAGCATATTCCCATCAAATACAATGAATAAAATCTAATTTGGGATTTTCATTACTTATATTCTGAAAATAAAGGACTATTAAAAAATTATATTGGTTTCCGAATTTATTTTCAAAAGACCTAATATTCACCATTGCTAGAGTAAGTCATAGCATACAAAGCTATTTAAATCATAAATTATAGGGGCGCCTGGGTGGCTCAGTCTTAAGCATCTGCCTTTGGCTCAGGTCATGATCTCAGGGTCCTGGGATCGAGCCCCACATCGGGCTCCCTGCTCAGCGGGGAGTCTGCTTCTCCCTCTGCCTTTCCTTGTGCTGTCTCAAATAAATAAAATCGTCTTAAAAAATCATAAATTATGAAACGAGAATGGCAAAGAACCTTGCATGCATTCTACACCAATCTCTTGGTAAGTGCACTAAAACAAAGGAAATTTGCTCACTGTCAACCTACCATTTAGAAGTAACTCGAAGTCTGGTCTTTCAACTTTCAATTCTAAGATCTTCCCCTACACGATAATTCCACTCTGATTGCAGACACGTCAGATAGAGCCAATAATGTTTTTAAATTACATTCAAATATCTACATCCCTAAGTGTATTCTATGTAAGGGGTATTCTTTTGACGGGCAAGTGGGGTGGCAGAAGGGATGAGGAACCCATCAGTGTTACAAACTTCACATTTATATCTTCCTTGCATTCTAAGTTTTACAAAAATAGTGTTTCATTTACATTTAGTCCCAATGCTGTACAGGTAACTCAACTTAGAGAGTAGACAAATTCTGAACTTCATGCAGTATTTATAAATAAACTATTTAAGCTGTTACTACCACGTGTAGGTGATATATAGTTCTACTTATCACTAGTACACCAAGAGGAATGAGAAAAGAATACACCTCAAGATTATGCAATTCGAAATACTGTAATTAAAAAGCCTTGGGTTGGTCTGTTAACTTCTGACTGCAAGAATATTTTAGTTCCTAAACTAGACTTACTAAACCTAGCATCACTAAGCAAGATAAAGCCACGCAGGTAAGAAGTAGGGTCCCAACAATAAATGAGTAGCCTCGAATATAAATATGCTGATGAGATGCAAACCCTCCCTTTAGGAAATGACCAGTAAAAAGGTTTCTGATGATGCCAGTGTGGGACACCTGGGGTGATTCTGTTAAACTGTGCCCCAATCACATGCCAACAATGCTGTACGCATCTGGAAAGTTTTGACAGCACAAAACTAAACTCTGGTTTGCCCCATCAGAACAAGTACCTTAGAGCCCAGCCAATAATCAATGCACCAGCCAGATTCATCACGATCTACATAAGCTCTATCTATCCCAAAGGATAACATACAGACTGTTAGAAAAGCATTCCTTGGTACCAAAAATGGGGGATTAGGGTTATTAGACAGCTGGTACCACCACTTCCTCCTGTTACATGAAAACAAATAGGCCTCTTTCTCTTTTGCTCTAAGTTTAGTATTAAGAGCATGTAATTCAATAAGCTCACTGGAGCGGATAAAGATTAGGATAAACTGTTATCCTCCCTCTCTTTAATTTCCCCACTTAATTTAAATGGCCAACTAAAACAAGAGATACAATCTATTTGTACTCGAGAGAAACGTCAATCAGGAAATCCGTAATAGGACAGACAAAAATGTTATGTTTTCTGGCAGGCAATACATATTTTTGAAGATAAAATGGAAAAAACACAGATATGAGTGAACAATTTTTATTGAAACCCTCAAAGATTAAAGAGGACCAAATGGTGAGTTTGGGTACCATAACAGAAAATCTCACCTAACTGTACCATCATTCACAGGAATGAACAAACCCAAACACGACAAAATTCAAATTCTCATGTAATTGCTACAAGTGAATGTAAATGAGCTAATCATTTTATCATAACCTTTCTTTAATCATACGAAAAAGGGAATTTACATGGCATAACAAAAGATATGCAAAACTTAATGAAAACACAATTCTCTTAAATTTTTCAAACTTATTTTTATAGGATGCAGAATGCACTTGAAATGATTAAATGACTTAAGCTGATTCTTTTTTTATTGCAAACTGTTTTAACATCAGCTTAACCCCCATGCATGATATTCAAAAAGAACACAGCTTTTGAATTAGAAAGATCACTTGAGTTAAAATGAGGAATTAAGTATCGAAATTAGGAAAAGGCTGGGGTTTCTTCTGAAAGGAATCTTCAAGTACCAATACGTATAGAGAAAGAATACTAATTTTGGTTACATTTTCCCCCTTACTGTTAAATATACAAACTATAATACCTTTCAAAATAAAATACCCACATAAGATAACTTTAATAAGAAACATTCAAACCAGATCTTGGAAAAATATTAAGCAAGAAGTTTACTGGGTCAATAATGTCTTAATTTGTGATTATTCCAACATTTGATGATGTGTCTCCTGCTGTAGAGCCCAGGTTCTCTCCCTTTTGGTCCCTACAGTTAAGAAATATTTAGTTAGTTGTGCTATTGAGACAATCTGTAATAATTTCACTTAGAGAAAAAAACTTTTGCCATACATTGACAGACCAAAGAGGAAGAGAAGGTAGGTGCTCTGAAGAAAACTTAAATGAGAAAAAAATTACCAATTTTGAAAAGTTTTTTTTGTTTTTTGTTGTTTTTGTTTTTTTTTTTTTCCCCAAAGGAATGCTGCACCCATTTCACTTAATATTAGAAATCCAGGTTAAAGGCACTGGGATGTACTCCTCACCATGAGCAGACTACTCAACTACATCTGACATCAGAGTCTGCTATTGCAATCAGCCTGCTTGCTGAGTGAGTGACACTTCTTACATAGAAACCTACTGTAAATTAAACAAGTTTGAATCCACTTATAATGTAACTAGTTTTATAAAAATATTCAGAGTTGCTAATAAAGCACCAAGAAAAAGAGAATCTCAGAGAGGATTCAGACCCGTCCTACAAGGTCACCCCTTTATAGTTTTGTCTAATAGGACCTCCAGAGTGACAACAGTCATCTTTGACATGTCCTACCTATATAATCTTAGGGATGTAGAACATTGCTATGGTGACTATACCCAAATGCCAATTTTCACTATAAATAGTTAAGAGACATGTTACAAGATTTCATGGCTTACTCTTAAAAAGGTAAAATAGGTGCAATTTTCCTTTAAGAAAGTCTTTATAGTGTAATATACCATTAACATTTTGATGTTCCCTTCAGTAAACACTGATATAACTACACTGGGACTACCAAAGAACTGTGAAGTAGCTACGATTACCTACAAATACTGTATTTTTTTCCACTTGAATACAGTATTTGTACATTTAAGAAAACATTGTACAAAAAAGTTATATAAATGAAAGCCTCAAAGAAATATCTGTCACTAAATTTTTGAATTGAAGTGACCAAAGACCATAGTAAATGAAAACATTTCTAAACATGATGTAAACATAAATGGAGTAATGCAAAACATCAAGGTATTCAAATCTACTATATTGCTATTTTCACCCTTAATGTATCTTTCTACATAGTTTTCTCCTTTTGGAACAGTAATATAAGGGGCAGTACATTATCTTCATAACCTTATGCCATCAAATCAATTAATACAGATGCTTGACACATTTAATTATACAAAATCAATTTGTTTCAAGTTACAAAATTAATGTTGATATGTAATTAATGAAAAAAAATAAGATGTTAAAAAGATAACTATAAGAATACCCAGATATATGCTGTATTCCCATTTATATAGATCTGATCAATAAAACATCAACACATTCACTTAGATACTGATTTATCCATGGATCAAGGCCATATTTTCAAAGTATTTTAAGGATGCCAGGACACTGCAAAAGCTGGAGAAAAGAGTTGAGGAACAGTATATGCTTGCTAAACAAGAACTATGTTTATTTAGCTAGTGAATACCTAGAGTAATAAATTTTTACTTCATGATAGCAATCAGGCTCGCAAACACCCAGAAAAGGAATTAAGGGTTTTAAATGTAGTTATAAAGGTCATAAAAAGTCTGATTAGACTGAGGTACATTTACTCAAAATTTTGAGATTCATTAAGTGGTAGCAAACAAAATAATTCCTCAGACAAATGCACATTTTTCAGTATACATATTATTGGGGGAAGGAGGGGAGAAGAATGTGCATTAACTGGTGAAATCCACCAAGCTGCATATCAATATTCTGTTACACCAAACAGTTTGAAGACAAGGGAAATGTTCTAATATAATTTCAGATTATGTTTCATTTGGCTAAAATAGAGCTTAAGGTTGCTTTGCCATATTAAAAGTTTACTACAATAATTTTTCACATAAACATTTAGACTTGAACTCCAGGACTAAATATGGCATGATTATTTTGCTTTTAATCTGTCAAATAGCTAAAAACTGACAATTTAAAAACTACAACAAAGAAAAAGTTGAAGCAGTGTGACTCTTACATCATTGAACCACTTCTAATGGTTAACTGTTAGTACTTAACAAATTCAAAGAGTTAATGAATCCTTGCATTCATTCAGTCTTCTGTGCCTTAGCTAGGATGCATAATTACAAAAGACAGCAGATACTGGTAAAAGCTTCAGGACAGAAAGTGCTTGACAAAGTTACAGTTCTCAAGTGTGTTTGGTGAGAGTATAAGGGCAGATGCGCTGATGAAAACCATTACAAGAAGAGTCAATTCTGTGTTAGAGTTCAAAGATGTCACCTTAAGCAGAAAAAAAGCTTTAATAATGTCTTCTTTGACTTATTAGGCATTTCCAGAGTCTACATCATTAGTGTTGTAATTCTAACAGGACATCTTCATATGGTTATTGTTTGTTTCTATTTCTCTCCTGAAAGAAAAACACAAAAAATTTTAATAATATACTATCATTATTTAAAAATTTAAATTATTTGTACTATAATGCAAACCATCTTCATAAAAACTTCTTCAAATACTAATTGGAGTAATTAAAAAAGATTTACTACTACCCATACACACCATAGAGGGATGATTACCACAAAACATTTTAAAATAAAGCAATCCAAACACAAAGACCTATTTCAGGAGAGTATGGCCCCCTCTATAGCCCTACTTTCCCACAAGATTTTATTTAAGGTGAGAATATGAAATGTCTTTTTAGGCCTTTCAGTGAGTTTTTAATGGTGACGTATCAAATAGACTAAAAGGCCTCTGAAGCAATTTTAAAACTATTGGCTAGGTAGAGTTAGAAGGAAAGGAAGAGTTGCATTAAATTGCGTTCAAGTTGCATTACATTAAGATTCTATTGTTAATTGAAAAATACTATGAATCATAAACTTCCTCTATATCACATTCTTACATTCATCATATTGTAACTTTTTCATATCAAGAAACATGATTATTTATTAATTCCTTTAAGAAAGTGGAAATCCCTTGAACAAAAAGTTAAACTGAGTGATGTTTTCACGATGTTTATTAACCAAATATTTATCTATAGTACTTCTGTCTGTGAAAAATGGATGACCAGTACTGTGCATGTCTATCAAGTGAATGTATCATATAGTTTGTTTGCATCATCTTGTTTCATTTTTTTTTTAAAGATTTTATTTATTTATTTGAGAGAGAGAAAGAAAGTACAAGTGGGGAGGCGAAGGGCAGAGGGAGAGGGAGAAGCAGCCCCCCCACCACCACCAAGCAGGGAGCCTGATGAGAAGCTGGATCCCAGGACCCCGGGATCATGACCCAAGCCGAAGGCAGATGCTTAACGGACTGAGCCACCCAAGTGCCCCTAATAAGTTTGAACTTCTAACAAGTTCACAGGTGATCCAGACACTGCTGGTCCAGAGAACACACTTTGAAAACCACCTGTGTTTAAACAAATTATAAGACTCACTCCTTCTGTTTTCACTACTCCCACTTTATTTTTCCATGAGTAATACATGTTCCATAATAAATATGAATACACTTTGCAAATGGTCAAATTAGTTTCCCATCCTGTGACAGCATCAGAAAACTGTATTTTATATTCTAAAGAGAACTTTTAAGTTCTTTGTTACTAAATTCCTTTCTTTTTTAATTTACTCCTAGAACTTGAAGAACAGTATTTTATACAGAAAGCTAATAAAATAAATGCCCTACTACATGACAGCTACAAATAATTTTATACACACATTAGTGGGAGACTCTGAAATTAAATAAAACAAAATGAAAGCAGACACAAAGCTAGCTGACTAATCACATTTCAAAAGGATAAACAAAAACAAAAATCCAACAACATAAAGAAAAAAAAGACAAAAAGAGAATTGATACCAGGAAGCTATAGTCTAATTTTATAAAGGCCCTAAGCTCTTAAAAAAAATCCTAAACATAAAATTCAGCTCTAAACTGAAGGAAACAAATAGATTTGTATGAAAAATTTTGAAGCCTGCTTTAATTAGCCAGATATAAAAAACCAGAGAAATTCATCAACTCCACGAAGAGCCCCAGAAGTACAGACAAAAAAAAAAAAGGCACTATTTAAGGATATGTTAGACAAAGAGAAGTTTAACTCAAGGGAGATGATCAGCTATATCAGTGAGGACCATGTATTATTTAAATAGAAGTTAGAGATGCTATTTCAGTTTGAACAGTAATCAACTATCGCTTCTCGGCCTTTTGGCTAAGATCAAGTGAACAGTAATCAACTATGCACTTTAACTGGATCAAATTTAAAATATCTAAATTACACATGTATTATAAATCTATGTATGTAATGTGTAACTTCGAAAAAAAGGAAAATAAAAAAGAAATCAATCCAACAGAACAGATGGGTCGGGGGTGGGGGGGCTTGAATGATCTAGATTTAATTAGAAAGTATAAAATAAGACAGCAGAAATACACATTTATATCAAGCATCAAAAAAATGTATGTTCATCAATGAAAACATAACAGTTCAGATGCTTCAAAAATCCAGTTATACATGATTACAAGAAAACAACCTAAAACATAAGGACACAAAGTTAAAAGTAATGAAAAGACGTAAGACAACACAAACAAAATAAAGACTGACACAACTATATTACTACCAGACAAAACTGATTTGAAGGCAAAAACCATTGTTGGGGAGATAAAATGGTCACTACATACTAAATTACAGACATTTTTAAAATAAGCTTGACAATATTAAACTAAAAAAACTTTACATATATTAGAAGTTGTCAGAATTATAAAGAAAATTTGACAGGCTTCTCATTATAGCCGAAGAATTTAACACATTTCTCTAAGTAATTGGTAAAACAGAAATATTAGTAAAAATACAGACTGAATATACATAATACAGAAAACGGAGGCAATTATAGGGTACCCTGAACCACCACAAAAGGTGACTATATGTCAGACTAGAAAGCAAATCTCAATAAATACCAAGAGTCCATGTCATGCAACATCACATTTTCTGACATCAGTTTTAGAAGCAAAACAGATAAACAACAACAAAACACTGTACCCACATTTGGAAATTCTAAAAACACACTTCTAAAAGTCTCCCAAAAAATCATAATGGAAATTCAAAAATTTTTACATCAGTACAATGAAAATGCTTAGTCTAAGCCCCACCGAACACTTAGAAATTTACATGTGCAAAACTGGGGGGGTAAAAAAAAAGCTGAAAAATAATGAGCTCATCATCCAACTTAATATGTTAGGAAATGAGTAATAAGTCCCCAAAAGTAGAAGGAATGAAATAAGATAGCAGAAGAAAATAATGAAACAGAAAACAAGAATAAAGAGAACCAAAGAGAATAAAAATTGGTGCTGGCGGGGGGAAGAGCTAGTGTCTGGGGAGAAAAAAACCTAACAATAGCAGAAAAATCTCTGGGAAGACTGATTTAAAAAGAAGATGCATTTAATATCATGAAGACTGATACAACTAAAAAATAAAAATACTATTCATGCCAATATGCAAAAAAAAAAAGAACCTTAAAACAACTTCCTAAAAATGTAATTTACCTACATACAATTTACCAAACCAAACTCAAGAATAAACAGAAAACCTGACGAGACCTGTAATAACTAAAGAACATAAATCAACAATTAAAAATCTACCCCACACATTCATCTAAAACTAATGATGTAATGTATGGGGATTAACATAAGAATAATAAAAAAAAAAAAATCTACCCCACACAAAAGCCTACCAGGCTCACGTTTTTGTCTGTTATGTACGTACGTATGTATGTATGCATGCATGAGTGCATGTATGTAATCTCTACACCTAACGTGGGACTCAAACTCAAGACCCTGAGATTAAGAGCCAGCCAAGAGCCCCCAGACTCACATGGTTTTAGATGTACATTTAATTGAGTTTGTCCTAGAATTGATCATTCTAAACTTAACACCAACTATTCCAGAGACTAGAAAAAGGGAGACTATTTCCTGAGTATTTTGAGGTTAGCAATACTTTGATACTAACAGTGTCAAGAGAAGAATGAAAAAGTAACAGTCTAGTCTCACTTGTCACAAAAGGATCTCTTAAAGGCTGTTTTGCTGGTAACAGACTGTAGAGGAGCAAAGGTGAGAATGGGAAGGCCAGTAAGGCTAGCACAGTAATAATCCAGTACAATAATAACAGCCCTGAGATGGGGATGAAAGATGCAGAGCTAGTGAAGAGCCTGGATTCGGGATACATTTTGAAAGCAGAATCAACAAGACTGACTTACTATTGTGTCAACTGATTAGATGCGGAGTGAGAAAGAAAAGTATCAAGAATGAGTCCCGTGACTGGAAGGGCAGTGACCTGTACATAGAGAAGGCTGGGGGCAGGCAAAGAAACAGGAGAGTTATATTAGATTTCAGATGCTTATTAGACAGCCATGAGAAGACAGGCAGTTCGGTGAGTCTGGAGACAGGAGGAAAGCTCCAGGGTGGGCATACGAACTCGGAAGTCCTCAGCATAGTAAATGTCCACCAACTTTTAAAACTCAGGTCTTCCTGAATATGATCAATACCTTGGCTTTGAGACAACAAAACCCACATTTACATTAACAAGACCTAGAACTGAGCCTGACACTGTTAATATTAAATAAATATTTAAATATAATGAGAGATCTAGGGCATGCTATCAACTACAGACCACCAGAAATAGGAGACTAAGCAGTATGGAGCTATCAGTGATAACTTCTTGTGCTGTTCTAAAATGAGATACATATTACACAGCTGACATCATAAATTACATGTACTGGCGTGTCATTGGGAAGTAACACAGGGAGAAAGAAAACCTGAATTATACAGAGGGAGCCATGGTCCAGTACACCTAAAGGACTATGTCTTTAGTGATAGTTCAGAAGAAGGCACTTTAAACACACACTCTTTAGGACACAAACTTTCCAAACTTTTAATAACCACTGACAATTCAAAAAACAATTGGCAGAGAGATCCCTCCCTCTCTCATTTTCCATTAATAGAGCTAGGCCTCAACCAGGCAGATTTGGGGATTTGAGGGCTTTTGAATCTCTAGTATAGGGCTTCTTCCCCACCTTGAGCTGAGCAGACATTGGAGACCAACATATGATCCTAAGGCCCAGACCCAGAACTTGGCCTGTGGAGACGAGCTCCAGGAGGAAGTTTACTTGCCAACCCATGTCTTTTTGACTGAGCATAATGGATGAGCTAAGACTTCCCTACCTAGTAAACAGCTGGAAAACGAAATTTTCTTCAGGGTCCTCAGAGGGGCCAACAGCTTGCCCTTAATGTTATTTCCTTTTAATCACTGGTAGGTTTATCACTATTAGTGATATTTCAGTCACCAGACCTGAGACTACATAAGCCACAAGGGAAAAAGCAACTGTGTATCTAAGAAGCCACACCATCCAAAAAGAAAATGAGAATAAGCACTAGGAACATAAGTACAATACAAGAGAACTGCAGAAAGAGCCAGTGAATACCTGGGAGGGGTGGGGGAGGAAAGAAAGAGAAAGAGAGAAAGCAGGCAGGCAGGCAGTCACTTGAGACCCAAATGCAACAAACACCTTTTGTCTAGCTTAAAAATCTGACTTCCAAATTGAAAATTTCAGTAGATGAATTAAAAGGGGAAAATGGTCACTGCCTCATTTAAGGAGTAGAATATTAAGTCCAAGAATTACCTCAAATTACAAAGCAGGAAAAAGAGAGCTGGATATCACAAAGGAAAAAAATAAGAGAACTGTAGGATAGATCTAAAACAAAATGAATATTCTAGAAGTAGGAAAAAGAACAAATACAAGAGCTAAATAAATAACAACTAAATAACAACAAAAAGAATTTCACAAATTCTTTAATATTCTTTCCTGCATGAGGTGGGGGGCTTGCTTTTCGTCCTCTAAAGTGTGGGGCTGGACATTCTGACTTGCTTCTAATTCTAAGAACAGAGTATGCAAAGAGAAAAAAGGGATATTTACATTAGAGAAGCCTAGCAAACACAACCTTAACCAAGTAATCAAAACTAGTATCACTGAGTAGTAAGTTACATATAATCAGATGAGGACACACCACTTATGCAATATTCTTCCCATAAACTCAGTCTAATCATGAGAAAGCATTAGGCAAACCAACACTAAAGACACCTTATAAAACTTACCTGACCAGCAGTCTTCAAAAATGTTAAAGCCATGAGTGGCAAGGCAAGACAGAGAATTGTCATAGCTTAGAGAAGACTTAGGAGACATAAAAACTAAATGCAAAACTGGTTTTCCAAATCTTGAACAGAAAAAGACATTAGTGGGAAAAGTGGGGAAATCTGGAAAAAAGTCTGTAGTTAACAGTACTGTACCAATGTTAATTTCTTAGTTTGGATAAACATACTAGCATTATGTAACATATCAATATTAGGAGAAATTATATATACAGAAACATCCTGTATTATCTTTGTAACATTTCTGCAAATCTAAAAATTATTCAATATAAAGTTTTAAAAAAGCATGATAAAAAGTTAGAAAAGTACAACTCCCAAATGTATTAAATATCAGTGCTATAGAAATATGAAATACATAGATGTTCTACAGGGTATTGTTAATTTAATGGCTGCCCAGCTTCTCTTTTTATTGTTTATGGGGATAAGTGTTAAATTCTGAAATTTAAAGTTAAAACCAGTAAATTATCAGACTTCATTTTTAAATTAAAAAAAGGGGGGGGATAGGCATGTTTCAAAAAAGACAAATTATATATGAAGAATGACTATAGTTAAAATATATAATACATTCAATTCTTCAGTAAAATTAATTACTTACCAGGAATAAAATCTACTCAGATTGGCTTACAAGACTGAAAATTTCACACTAGAAAGAACAAGGGCAGTAACAGATGGATAAAACCCCCAGCTGTTCAAAAGCCTGTACATTTGTCCAGATCCATTAAAGTGCTTTAATACTGAGATAAGCTTCTGACCTGTACTGTCCCAAAAACATGATCAATCATTTTGCATTAAGAAAGCAAAAGACAAAGAATATAAAGGAAACAAACCAATTCTGTACTGTAAAATAAATTCAAAATTAAAAAAATCATCACAGGAAAGGACAATGATTATGCTTTGGAGGCTCTGTTTTAGGAAGCCAACTTTTCAATTTTTTTAAACTTGCTTGTCTATGTAACTGAGACGTAACATTCTTGATCCTCTGCATGACCACACTATTAATAAAAAAAAACTGCTTTAAAAGATTCCAGTGCCCAAGTTTGCATTTACAGAATAAAGAAGTATTTCAGGGTTTGAATAAGTATATGCAGTCTGATAATTCATAAACAATTCAGCTGTACCAACCAAAGATAAGTAATCTCAAAGTGTACTATAAAATGGAAGAGTTAAGAGTAAGTTCAAATAGTGAAAAATGGTGGAAAGCCATAATATGTGTCAGTTTAGGTCCAAATGAGAGCGACAGCATGATTCTAAGAAGTCTTAGAATTAGGACTAATTTTGTTTGAGCTGTGATTTAGTTTCAAGAAAATAGCATCACTCATCACACTAAATTAACTTTTTTGTTGATGTGTAGCCTTATTTTGGTTTTAGAGTTTTCACTTAATTTCACATTTAAGTTACACTATAAAATTACATACAAAAATGAAGCATAAAGATCAAAAAGAAAGAAAATGGTCTCTATTTACACACAACGTGACTGTTAGGCAGAAAATCCTAAGGATGTTCTATTAGAACTACTAGAACTAATAGGTGAATTTACGAAAGTCACAGGACATAAAATATTTCTATAAATCAGCAATAAACAACTGAAAAAACTGAAATGACAATTACATTTACAATAGCATTAAAGAATATAAAATACTAAAAAAAAAATTAAAAATTAAATATATAAAATCCTTAAGAATAAATTCATCAAGAGACATGCGCAGGTCCCCAGCACTGAAAAATACAAAACTTCACTGAGAGAAATTAAGTGTCTGTCTGTCAAGCAGATTGAGTTCTACAAAGAAAGGGCTATTTATCTTTAGTGGCTCACTGGTAACCTTTAATATTTACCTGTTGACTGAATAAGAGATCACAGTTAAGAAAAGAATATACAGGATCAAAATATATGGTGATATAGGTTGACCAGAACACAAGATGTGTGCTAGTTTTCTCACATAAAAAGGATGGTCTGGGGACCCAGGAACAGAGGTTCTGAAAGCCAAACAAAGGAATCCATGTGCAATTCCATCTGGGATCATATTTTAGTCTGTTTACAATAAAATGAAAATAATAAAATTATTACATTCCAGACTTTCATTCACAAGTGGAATTTTTCACTAGTAGCTTTTTTATATCTTAGTTCTTTTATTATATATCGTATAATCTTTTTTATTCCCTTATGTTATTTCAAATACAAAAAAATATCAGTATTGAATATGTAATGTCCAAGAATTGAAATACCTTTCAATAAATTCAGTTTTCTGTCAGGACACAGTAAAGTCAGTTTCACTCAGTAATTAGAGTGTGATATAAATTTCTAAATTAAGAAATTGCACATCAAAATTTTAAAATAATTATAAGTAAATAGGAAAGATAATTCAACAACTTAAGTTACTTCCTGAAACTTAAAAAAGATATTTCATATTAACCTAAATACGTTCCTGCAGTTAATTAATCATGTATTTGCTGCTCAAGAAAAATAAATAACTGAAATACCATTAAATTTAATGATGACTGTTCATACTGTAATAGGTATGAAAGAAGTATCTCCGAAAGATCTGTAATTAATCCAGTAAATTACAGATAGTTCATTTACTAAATTCCTAAAATTCTTTATCAGCACTGGAACAAAATATAGCCACTATTAACTCTCCTATGGGGCAACAATATTAATCTGAGAAAAAAACAGAAACAAATTGGTATTATAAAATGTTAAATCAAAGCACCTCTTTTTCCACCTCTGGCCTACAAGGAGTATTTACCAAGTTCAAAACAGAGTCTACTACAATTAAAACTGTATCATCTTTTTTTTTTTTTAACTGTATCATCTTGAATATACAAAATGTCACTCAATGTTTTATCAGAGAATTTGTCACTTAAATATGCAATATAAAAGTTTATGGTATCCGGGTACCTGGCTGGCTCAGTCAGTATAGCATGCAACTCTTAGGGTCATGAATTCAAGTCCCACGTTGGGTGTGGAGCCTACTTAAAAAAAAAAAAAAAAGCTTATGGTATCCAGGTGCCAAAATCTACTTTCCAAAGAAATATTCTCCAAATTTTAAAGTAAAGATAAAAGGAAAAGCAAGATTTTATGTACTAAATTTGTTTCTGTTAATCATAATCAACTCATTCAATAAAAAGGAAGTCCATCCATAAAAAAAATTTACCAAAACGTAGTTGAGCACAGACTTTGATTCATTCTTCATCCTAAGCACTATAATTTGATTAATGGGAAAGCATTAAACTAAATGTTCTACTTGAGAAAAAGAAATATAGAACTGTCAGGGAAATGCTGACTGTTGTCACAGGTACAGTTATCGTTGAAGTGACTTTTTTTTTTTTAAGATTATATTTATTTTATTAATTTGACAGAGAGAGACACAGCGAGAGAGGGAACACAAGTAGGGGGAGTGTGAGAGGGAGAAGCAGGCTTCCCGCTGAACAGGGAGCCCGATGCGGAACTCGATCCCAGGACCCCGGGATCATGACCTGAGCCGAAGGCAGACATTTAATGACTGAGCCACCCAGGTGCCCCTGTTGAAGTGACTTCTTGTATATTAACAAAATCCTGGTTACTCTGAGAAAGACCTAACATCTCAGAATTAAAATTATTCCCATTATGAAAAATACTGTATGAGGTACTAAAACTTACTCTTTCAAAATACCTAACAATATAAAATAGTATACATGACTAAAATTCATAGAAGATTCTAGAAATTAAAACCATTTAATAAGGATTTTATTATAATTATGCCTTGCTTAATTCTACATAAACTGCAGGTTTTCATCTCTTTCTACGCAACTAGGTAAATGCCATATTTTGGAAATCCATCTCAAAGTTACAGGCAATTGAAAACTCCAATTTCTTTCTTTTTTTTTTTCTTTTAAAGATTTTATTTATTTATTTGACAGAGAGAGACACAGCGAGAGAGGGAACACAAGCAGGGGGAGGGGGAGAGGGAGAAGCAGGCTCCCCGCAGAGCAGGGAGCCCGATGTGGGACTCGATCCCGGGACTCCAGGATCATGACCTGAGCCGAAGGCAGTCGCTTAACCGACTGAGCCACCCAGGCGCCCAACTCTAATTTCTATATAGAGATAAAAGAGCTATTAAACAAAAAATTTCACTTGAGATTATGTTTCCTGGTCAATAAGGATTTATAAGAATGAAAGAAACTAGCAGGATCTAAATAACTCACAATCAAGTGCAACAAAAGTAAAATTTCAATAAAAGGATTATCTAAAGTAAATTCTGTCGTGCAGATTACTTAATCTGTACAAATATACTCAGAACATGACTGGTTCTTTGTTTTCTTTTATTTTCCAATTAAACTAGCTTTATCATTATAAGTAATACAAACAAACAGCAAGTTAAAAGTAAAAAGTAAGCTCCCCTATCCACCTCTAGCCCTTTCTATTTTAAGTTCCTCCTATGGGTTGCCCCTATAAGTAGCATACTAATACATCAATTTCTTGTTTTCTCAATGCAGACACTATCAATTCCCATTGTATATAAGTAATTTATCACAGTGGATGGATATGTTATATTCTCCTTCTCTTCTCCCTCCTTACACTAGAAGCCACACTATTTTTAGTTTTAGTGATGATCTTTATGACTCTAAATAATACGCAAGGCACAAGTGCTTGATATATCATCTTTAAACAATTCATTGTTACCTTCAGAAAGATGAGAAAAATACTGCATTTAGTTGTTACTCTTCCTCATATCTTTCCTTCCCATTCCATCTCCTAACATTTTGTTCTAACTATAACTAAATCTTTTACATGTTAGTGTCCATTTCTACAGATGGAAAAACCAAGAGGCAGCACTCATTATGTAACTTGAATGATCAAGTACCTAGTTCCTAAATTTAAAAAGTACAGCAATTTAAACCAATAAAGAAAAATTCAATGACATTCAAACTTTCCAAAGGGAAAGAGATTCTTCAAAGCATTTACTCATTTAACAAATATTTAATCACCTATTTATTTATCAATCATTAGGTGCTAGGGATTCAGCAGAGAACAAAGCAAGCCCTGCTCTCACAGAGCTTATGTTCCAATGAGAACATGATTAGCTAGCAATGTTATTTTCTTTTTAGCTTCCTTCACTTCTCCAAGGTCAGTGGTTCCCCACTGAGGGCTCATTTTCATTTGTCAGGCTTCAAAGACCACAGTGCCAATTTAACAGACTGAGTGGAGATGCTTATAGTCCTGAGATAAACTACATACAATGAAGACCTATCTGATGCACAGTCCCTGCTGAGAGATACTTATTCTAGTATAACCAGTTACCAGGTGTTATCTTTCTTGAAATCCTTTTTCTGCTGAAAAACCTCTTCAGGTTACTTTCTCATGAAGGATTATGTGGCTACTCCTGTACACCTGAAATCTTTATTTTGCATTTCCCCTTCAATGATAAAATGTGACACTCATCTTTAAGAACATAATTCTATATACCCCATTCCCCTCCACTCTGAAATAAGATTTTCCCTATGAGTATCCAGAGTTGTAGATGGAAAAATTCTGATGATAATCTGATTCTCCTTTGTCTGCAGTACGTAATTTGTCTTTTGCTCAGGAAGCTTAAGATTTTCTCTTTATCCTGTCTTTAGTTCTTTTCAATTTGAAATAATCCTGCTACTTACTCAGCTTGGGCCCATTCCTTCTGAAAACATGTATCTTTTGTCTTTGGGCATTTTTCTCCAATCATTCTTCCCTTTGTTTCGGGAAATCTCTTTGATTTGAAATTTCAGATTAACTGGATTTAAAACATTAACATTTTATTATCTGCTGTGCACCGATTTTTTTTTGACATTCATGTTTCTCATTTCCAAGAAAATTTTCTAGTTTTCTTTTTTTACATATGAATCCTCCCTCACTAACAAATTAAATTTTTTTATATTTTAAATTATCTTCTGCTCCCTAAATTCTTTGAGTTTGTCTTCACTGTTCTGCCATTAAGCTTGATTTTAATCAAATATATCAAAAGTATGTGTTCAAATCTAAGAATGAAGAACTAGACAAATACTATGATAACTAGCATGGATTCCTCTTCCAGTTTTAAGTTTCACCAATATCCCTTACTCTAAAAGACACAGCATGACTTTCCAAGTATTATATTAACCTGACAGGATGTCTAGCAGTCTCTTCCATGGGGTGCTTTGATGGCAAGGTAACCTGGGGACTTACTCCATTGTCAAAATAACCAGAAGAAAAAACAAAAAGAAAGTCAAAGACCCAGGGATGAAAAGATGGAATTAGCTTCTTAAAGTCCTTGTCTATCTATCACAAGTAGGCCCAAGAACTTAATGAAAAACATGAACACACTAGGAAGAGAAATGAAAATTACTGTAACCACAGACCCAAATGTAAAATTTAAAACTAAAAACCCTAGGAAAAACCACAGGAAAAAATATTCCCAAACCAAGGAAGGGCAAAGATTTGGGGTCAGATTAGTATAAGCCTTCTAAAATTGTTTTTACTATTTAAAATTGTTTTGGCTATTCTAGGACCTCTACCTGATCTTAGCCTAGGGCTTATACTAGAAAAAAGGCATAAAGGACACCACAGATAAACTGATAAGAGTATTGTAGTTATGTAAGAGAATATCCTTATCCTTAGGAAATATACACTATACTTTTGGGGGGGTAAAGAACCATGATATATGGAACTTACTCTCAAATTGTTAAAAAAAAACAAACAAACAAACACATAAAACAAACAGGGAAGAATGTTAATAGGTAAATCTGGATAAAAGGCATATGAGTGTCTCACATATTATTCTGATTCTTCCAAATAGATTAAAAATTATTTCCAAATGGGGCGCCTGGGTGGCTCAGTCGTTAAGCGTCTGCCTTCAGCTCAGGTCATGATCTCAGGGTCCTGGGATCGAGCCCCACATCGGGCTCCCTGCTCCGCAGGAGGCCTGCTTCTCCCTCTCCCACTCCCCCTGCTTGTGTTCCCTCTCTCGCTGTGTCTCTCTCTGTCAAATAAATAAATAAAATCTTTAAAAAAAAAAAAAATTATTTCCAAACAAAAAAAATGAAGGAAAAAAAGATTCGCGAATATTGTTGCATGCTCAATCATTCCCCTATATTACTAAGGCACCAATGTATTTTGGCTATTTTCCTACTGATGAACATTTAGGTTGCTACCAGTCTTTTTACTTCATTCTATTTACTTCATTCTTGTGTGTTTTCTGGAGTATTTGGGAAGTTTCTCTTGGGTATATATCCAGGAAAACTGAATTATAAAATATATGAAATGTTCAGCTTTATAAGAGAATGCAAAACTACTTCCCCACATAGCTATTATCAATTTAATGCTCCTATCTGCAACTGCAGAAGAGATTTTGTTAATCTAGTTTCTCCAATACCTGATACCATCAAATTCCTTAATTCTGCCAAATGAATGGATATAAACTATTTTCTCATTATAGTCCTGACTTGTATTTCCCTAATTATAAGACTATCTTTTAATATATTTATTAGCCATATTTGTTTCCTCTTTCATGAAATGACTATCCATCTTTTGCCCATTTTTCAATTGGGTTCATCTTTTTCTTAAACTGATTCACAGGAGTTCTTTACATATTCTTGATACTAATTTTTGGTAGGTTACATCCAACATTCTTGCAGTGCCTAACATGTCTTTCTACTTTCTTTAAAGCATCTTTGGATGAACAGATTTTTTTTTTAAGTAGACTCCACGCCCAACGTGGGGTTTGAACTCACAACCCAAGAGTCACGTGCTCTACTGACTGAGCCAAGTAGGCGCCCCTTAATGAACAGATTTTAATCCGGTCAAATTTTATCAATCTTTTCTTTTATAATTAGTGCTATTGTGTGTCTTAAGAAATCCTACTTTACCCAAAGACCGAAGAGTATGCACCTGGGAAAATGTGACCTCCATATATTAGAAGGTTTGAAGAATTTCAGCAAAATACCAGAGGGGTCATGTTAAAAGGGAACACTAAACAATGACTTGCAAATCCTTTTATTTCAAAAAGAAAAAAGGCGTAACAAGTAAAAAAAATTCTACCAAAACACCACTAATTTATCCTTCTTGATGTAACCAAGGAGGACCTACAACAGACAGGGAACAAACACATCCTTCATCACTGGGATGCCAAGAGTATTTAAAAGCAGTTATGCTGGAAAGCTAAGCTAAAGTGCAAGCGTGAGCTTATCTAAGAGAAAATCTACAAATAAAAGTCTACACATTCTTCCTGGACAAGGGATAACAGCACCAGGAAGAAAACTGGGCAAGGATATATGATACCGCAAACGCTAAACAGTTAACAAACAGGGAAAACTGTTTTCTGACATGGTGGTTTCAAACTCAAAGCAAAGTTAAAGTATGCCTACTAGCACATCCATTGTACTGGTTCTCCCTTCTTACTCTCACAGGCTGATGATTCACTCTTTGACTGGTAAAGTTGACAATCAACATGATTCTCTCATCTCCACATGTGCAGTGTGGGAAGAGAACGTGCAACTAACACGAAGCATTGAAAGGAAGAAAGAAAAAAACAACACAAACCTGTTTTGCAGCAAATACCTGACCTGGATGATTCTCTTCCAGGTTCAATAGTGACAGAAAAAAGTCAAAATGAGTCAAATCGTTTCACAAAAAAGGGTACTAATAAAACTATAATAAATCAAACTAAAAAGCTTCTGCACAGTGAAGGAAACCATCAACAAAACTAAAAGGCAGCCTACTGAATGGGAGGAGATATTTACAAATACAAATGACATATCCACTAAGGGGTTAAAGACCTGAATGGACATTTTTCCAAAGAAGACAGATGGTCAACAGACACAAGAAAAGATGCTCAACATCACTAACATTAGGGAAATGCAAACACAATGAGATCTCACCTCACACCTGTCAGAATGGCTAGTATCAAAATGACAAGAGATAACAGGTATTGGTGAGGATGTGGAGAAAAGGGAACCCTTGCGCAGTGTTTGTGGGAATGTAAACTGGTGCAGCCACTGTGGAAAACAGTATGAAGGTGCCTCAAAAAATTAAAAATAGAAATACCATACCAATCCAGTAGTAATCCCACTTCTGGGTATTAATCCAAAGAAAACCACACTGTTTTAAAAATATGTATACACCCCTATGTTTATTGCTGCAATATTTATAAACAGCTAAAATATGCAAGCAACCCAAGTGTCCACCAATAGATGAACGACTAAAAAAGATGTGGTGTGTATTGTATATATACACACACAAATACAATAGAACATTACTCAGCCACAAAAAAAAAAAAAAAAAATGAAATCTTGTCAAATGTGACATGGATGAACCTAGAAGGTATTTTTTTTTTTTTTTAAAGATTTTATTTATTTATCTGACAGAGAGAGACATAGCGAGAGAGGGAACACAAGCAGGGGGAGTAGGAGAGGGAGAAGCAGGCTTCCCCACAGAGCAGGGAGCCCGATGTGGGGCTCGATCCCAGGGTCCTGGGATCACGACCTGAGCTGAAGGCAGACGCTTAACGACTGAGCCACCCAGGCGCCCCTGAACCTAGAAGGTATTATAGTAAGTGAACTGAAAGACAAATACCATATGATTTCACTCACTTATATGTGGAACCTAAAAAACAACAAAACAGAAACAGGCTCATAAATACAGAGAACGGTACAGGAGTGAGGGAGTGGAGGGTTGGGGGGGTGAGGATGGGTAAAACAGGTGAAGAGGATTAAGAGGTACAAACTTCCAGTTATAAAATGTCAGAGATCAAATGTACAGAACAGGAAATAGCCAATACTGTTAATTACTGTAGTAACTTTGTATGGTGACAGTAACTATACTTACTGTGGTGAACATTTTGTAACGTATTTTAAGTGTCAAATCACTAAGTTGTACACCTGAAACTAACACTGCAGGTCAACTATACTTCAATTAAAAAAAAAAAAAACTATATTGAGTCCAAATCATGGCTGCCAGAAGTTAGACATTGGGGAAGAATGCAAATACAAAGGTATAGTACAAGACAATTTTCCGGGGATGATGAAACTACTCTGAATCCTAATTGTGGTGGTCATCTACAAATGTGTTAAAATTCATTAACTGCCCACTCCAAAAAAGTGAATTATACTGCATGACTTAACAAAAAAAAACTTTTAAAAAGGATATGTACACGAATTTATAGGCGTTTCATTTACATTCTCCAAAAACTGGAAACAACCCAGAAGTCCTTCAAAGGTTGGATGGATGAACTGTAGTAAATCCACACAATGGAATGATGCTTAGTAATTAAAAGGAACAAAGAACTGATATATAAAACAATATTAATACATTGCAAAGATATCATGCCGAGTGAAAGAAGCCAGTTTTAAAAGATTACACATTGTGTAATTCTGTTTATATGACATTATGGAAAATGCCTTATAGAGTCAAAGAACAGATTAATCAAAGGGGGAAGGAAGCATTTGACTACAAAGAGGCAACAAAAGGGAATTTACAATTTTACTGTATGTAAATTTTAAAAAAGAAACAAGTTAAAAAGCATATGAAAGAGGAAGAAGTTTCAAAAATGGTAATTACAGGAAGCAGAAATAAGCTTTAAACAGTCAGCTTTGTGCTCAATAAACAAGATGGATTCTGGATCAAAAAAAAAACAATCAACAGATGTAAGTGGTAGCTAGATGTAATAATGTAAGCAAACTAATATTGTCACTGAAGAATTCAAAACTTGACAAATCACAAAATCAACACAAAGCAAACCAAATTAATGACATGGAAATTCAAATTTTAAAGTCTCCAAATGCAGAGAAAAATGATAAAGAACCAATAGCACCCAAGGACAAAGATGCACTGTATTTTTCGACATAACCAGAAAAAGGAAAATACAAATTAAAAATTCGGCCTATAGACAGATTAAGGAAAATTATAATAGAGGTCCATATTAAACACATTCCACATACATATTCCTATTCCAAGAATAATCTTTTTGTACACAAACAGAAAAAGCTATTTCCAAAGAAAGAAAATTTAGGCTGGCCTCAGACTTCTCCATGATATAAAACTATAAATAATGTAATATAAATATAAAACCGTAGGTTTAAGCCTGAATAAAAAGCCTGTGACCTAAGAATTTTATATCCAGGTAAACTTACTGTTCACATATCATGGTCAAAGAAAGACATTTTCTGAATCTAGAAGGACTTAATACATTTATTATAAATATTTATATTATATATAAATAAATATATATACCAAATTACTCTTCCTAAAAAAAAAAAATAAGTTACAGAAGATTAAAAAAAAGGATTCAAAATAAACATGTCAAAGGTGGGTCATCATCAAAAGACTGGCAGTAAACCATGAAACAATTTGAATGTACAATTTTGAGGTTTAAAAATTATTAACTTTAAATCACTATGGTATGTGATTGTAAAACCATATGTAACTGTCATAAATAATTCCTGAGATAATTACATAATAAAAAAATAATAAAACTAGGACTAAAATTTTCAGACTGGGTAGGGAAGAAATGTGGAAGACATACAAGGGTGACCTCTCCTTAGTAGTGGGAGGGAAGAAAAAAGTTGAGAAATAGTTCCTTGCCATGCATCTTTTTTCCCTGAGCAATCTCATCCCACTTTCACAGAATCAACTATTTAAGAACAGAAAGCTCCCAAATCTGACTCCCACCTCTAACTGCTTAATCAGAGATTTCACTGTCTGTATTTCTCCAAAGCATCTTACAGTCAGCACATCCTAAAAGGAAAACCTGTACCCCACTTTTCATACCCCAAATCCATTCTCCTGATCCACTATTCGTAATGGCAGTTACAATATGACCATTTACTCAACTGCTGAGCTCAAAATTCAGGAGCTACTTTCGATCCCTTTTCCGTCATTCTCCCACATTTGACTGGAATCACTAGCACCAGAATCAACTAAGGTTAGCTCATTAAAAATGTACACCACCAGGTCCCTTATCAAATTACAGTTGACCCTTGAACAACATGGGTGTGAACTGTGTGGGTCCGCTTATATACAGATTTTTTCTGTCAAACAGTCAAATACTGTCAAATACAGTACTTTCTCTTCCTGATGATTTTCTTAATACCATTTTTTCTCTAGCTTACTTTAAGACTATAGTATACAATTCATGTAACATACAAAATATGTGGTAATCAACTGTGTTATCAGCAAGGCTTCCTATAAACAGTAGGCTATTAGTAGTTAAGTTCTGGGTGAGCCAAAAGTTATATACAAATTCCAAATTAGGAGTTTGGCACCCCTAACCTGTACATTGTTCGAGGGCCATCCGTATATAAGATTTTCCTTCAGTGGGTCTCAAAAACCTGCACTTCCAAGAAGCACCTCAATAGTTTAAGTGCCCCAAGGTTTACAAACGACTGCTCTAGAATCATTATTTCAATTATTATTCACCAGTGAGGAATGTTCACCAAAATAATTCCCTTGTCTGCACAGACCAAGAAGCCACAAGACATGCAAGTTCACACATAGAAACAAATTGTTGACATTTTACAGAGTTAAGTTCCCACTTTACCTTAATTTCTACATAAGAGCTTTCGATAGTAACCAACATAATTTATTAGAAAAGCTTCTAACTTTATCCCTGCTGCATTTGAAAAGAAATTTAAGTGTACTACCTATGGAAAAGTCTGCTAGTTGTCTACTCCTTCCATTCTTTCTTTTCCAAAAATAGGACCCAATTTTCTTTTGTGGTTTGAAACAGAAAACATTCCCCAACCTGTCCTGCTCTGTGTGCCCTGTGATCAAATTCTGGCTTATATGATGCAAGCAAAAACAGTGCATAACTTCAGGGAAGTCTCCCTTAAGAGTCCCACAGAGGGTCAATAACGGAGTAAGAAATGAAATTCTGCAGTCAAAATCGAAAAGTCCATGCCTTCCCAACTCTAAGCTGCCTTCCTAAAGTCAAATCCTTACTATACTTTGTACAAGTGCTCTAAGTGTACAAATTACAAAAATGACTCAGGAAAGAGTTTCAGGGAAAAAGTCTATTTTACTTCTCATAAATATGAAATAGTCAAACATTTATTTACAAAAGCTGTTTCAAACTCCTAATACATTTTTGCATAAAGTTAATAAAATAGAATTAGTACTAGAGTCCCTCACCAGTTCCTAAGTCTGCTTAGTTATAAATGCACAATTTATGGAACTCTGATGAACACAACTCAATGACCTTTATCCCCGGAGTATGAAGAACAGGCAAATTCAGAGTCAGGATGACCCTTGGGAAGAGAAAATGATGCCCATGTGCCATGAGAGGCCCTGAAGGGAGTTTGCAGGGCTCTGTTTCTTAAGCTAAGTAGCTGGTTTCCTTCAGAGTAAAGCTCCTAAACTCAGAATGTAATATTAAAAGGCATTAAAGAACACCCATCCATACACACCACCCCAATAAAAAGACCCTACACAGAAAAATTACTGTACTCTTACCCTACGCATGGCTTCCTCCTCTTCTTGACGCTTTTCATAATGTGCAAAGTCATCAAAGATTGAGGTGGTATGCTTGAAAGTAGCAATTATTTTAAGCACTTGCTTAGCTTTTTCTAGGGGTACCTCTTGAGTGTCCCTTGAATTGGTGACTGGTTTGTTGTCATTATTTTCTAAGCGAATATGCCGTAATTGGTTATTGGGAACATCTTTGACAAAGATCCATTTAACTTCAAATTTGCCCTTCCACTTATCCTGAGACCAGACACCAGCATATGCATTATAGTCCACAACAGACTTCATTTCAGCCACTCCACAAAAATGTCCACTGCCATTCACACTGAAGAGTAAATACAGTGGGCCTTTCCCATTCAGGGAACGGTAAGCTGCATCCAAACGCTTATTACCATGCTCAGTACTACACCAGATAGAGTACTTAATTGAACGGTGTATGTCATCCTCAGAATAGCTTTTAATTATAAACACACGTCCATTCTTCAGGTTCCAGTCAAAGTCTTTGGGATTATAATTGTTTATGGCCTTTAGCTTTTCCAGCACTGGATGCACTTCTACGCTAGAAGGTGAAGCACTGACAGGAACAACACCTAAACCAAAGTTTTCACCGCCCACTCCATTGTTCTGGTTGAATCCAGCTCCCCTATTCCGAGGAGCTACCCAGCGATTCTGCAGCTGCTGCTGCTGGGGCTGCACTTGGTGAGGCTGGGCCTGTGGCTGAGGTCCTTGTTGCTGCTGTGGTTGTGGTGGCTGAGGCTGCTGTTGAGGCAGTTGGCTTTGCACCAATGGTGGTGGTTGAATTAATGGCTGAGGCTGCTGGATTATAGTTTGAGGAGGCAGAACTGGTTGGGTTGGTGGAGCCTTTACCACTGACCCCTTTTCATCCCAAGTTCCAATATTCATGTTGTGTTTTATAGGAGGTGGTGGCACAGCAGAACCCCCAATTCCCACATTGCCCTTGGGTTTAAGTTTCGGTTGAGGTTTGGCAGGCTTTCTGGCAATGGCAGCCCAGGAGGTTGGTTTAGGCGCTGCGCTGCTAACTGGGGGCACACTGTTGGTTGCAATGCTAGTCATACCACTGCTGCTCAAGGCTGTGCCTACAGTTTTTGTCACTGCAGCTGTCAGGTCACCACCAATTTTCAGTCCGGTCATGCCTTGCTCAATACTACTAATGCCAGGCACCTTACTCAAAGTATCATTGCCAAATCCAGCCTGTCCGTCTGTAATAGCTCTCCCAAGAGAACTAGGTGGATAGCCATAACTGCTACTATAAGCAGAACTTTGTGTTGATTGTCCCTGAGATCCACTTGTCCCCCATGTAGAGAAATCAGCATTACCAGGAAAAAAGTTAAATCCATGTTGACCAAGAAATGGAGGGGTATTTCCTAATGCCCCAGGTTGACTAAACACACCATCTGGTATATAATGATGTTCTCCATTACTCATTTGTCCATAGGTTGTCAGATACGGCATAGGTTGGTCTCCAGCCGTGGACCATGCTGCTTCCCCAAGAGAATATGGAAATCCGATGGATGGAGCATAGTAACTAGGCATGTATGGATCTGACATTGGTGGATAGCTGTTACTCTGGAAGACAAAAGATCATAATCAGGAGCGAAATATCCTCTGACGAGCAGGGGAAAAAAAGACTCTGAAAGATTAAAATCAAATAGTTTTAAATAAATGAAAAACCGATGTGCCCATTCCAGATAACATAAAAATCTCAAATCCGATTTTATCAAGACAAAGATTTGCTGGTAATTTCATTTTAAAATATTTGTTATAAAACTGCAGGATTTTTCGGGGGGGAGGAGATGGGTAGGATGGGGATAATTTTTAAGAGTCAGATCCTCTGGCACAATTTAAAAATACCATCATTTCCTCAAAAATCTGAATTATAAACTCCGCACACACGAATTGATCATTTACAGCCAACTTTATTTTAAGCAGCTGATGTATCCAAAAATTTATATGCAAAGATTAAACAAACCTGGAAGGTATGCCAAATAATAGAGGAACTATAGTATACCTATCTATACGATGGGATCCAATTCAGCAATTAAATTTTGTACTTTTATTAAAATACTCAAACTGAGAAAGAAAATAATGATTCAAGATTATACCAATGGCATGATCTAAATGTTTGTTTTGTTTTGTCTTGCTCGTTTTGAAAAAGAATCAAAACAAAATCCTTACTTACTATGATTTCTTAATGGTGGGATAACAGGTGCCTCTTTTCTTTGTACTCTAATGTCCAAATTTTACCCAATAAAATCACCTTCCTGTTCAGAATTTTAATTTAGAAACAGTGAGTTCCTGTATTTTTTTCCAGAATTACTGCAATTAAATCTCGTTTGTTTTGAATACTAATCATTTAGTAATTTGCCAAAAATGAAGGCACCAAATTCTATTTAAAGAAAAAAAAAACCCAACTTTGTTACTAGCCAATGTAAAAAATAAGATATTTTAAGGATTTATTTTGAAATGGGTTTCTTAGGCCAAAAACATGTCTGAGAATAGATTTTCACTCTGGTTTAGCTGTGATTTTTTAAGTGTTGGACAGACCTTTAGAATGTATAGAATTAAGCAAAATTTTAAAATTAAATCCAGTCAGGGCAACTAGTACTCCCCCTTATAAGGGTGAAAACCATTCTAAGGGCTGATAATTCACTTAATAGAGAGAGGCATTCTTATCCTAAGTCCCCTGGAGTAAAGTATTTAACCTTTTTTTTTCTGTTACTCTCTCAGAACTATGCTGCCACTACTTTCCCATCCAAAAAAGTGTATCAATATAAATATGTAACAGTAACTTCATAAATACTACCTGGAATTCAACTGAAATTTCTTTCAAAGGCCTATCAATGAACACTGAGATATTATCACTATTAAGTTACTTTGACACACCTCACAACTGTTGAAATTGTCCACTGTCTATGAGAAAGTTAATTTAAGATTTTGTCCTCTGAAATGATTCTGATATAACAGATATAAAAATAACTTATGAGAGGGTGGCTGGGTGGCTCAGTTGGTTAAGCGACTGCCTTCGGCTCAGGTCGTGATCCTGGAGTCCCGGGATCGAGTCCCGCGTCGGGCTCCCTGCTCGGCAGGGAGTCTGCTTCTCCCTCTGACCCTCCCCCCTCTCATGTGCTCTCTCTCATTCTCAAATAAATAAATAAAATCTTTAAAAAAAAAATAAAAAAAATAAATAAAAAATAAAAATAACTTATGAGAATCAAATAAAGGTTGCATTTAAATTAATAATTGTGACACAGACTTACTGAGTATTTCCAGCAAAGCTTGGACTTAAAAACAAAAACAACTCTGTCACTTAGTACTACTTAAAGAAAAAAAGGACTTTTTAAATATACTCAATATATTTTACTATATTCAAAATGGGAAATAAATGGGTTACTGTTTACTAATTTAATTGAACATATTCTTTAACGGTATTACATAATTATTAACTATATTTAAAAATATATTCAAAGAATGCTCACAATATTAGTATGAAGGAAGTAACGAACATTTTTGGAACCACAACAGTACTGGCAACACCACACAGACCAACACTGGAAACACTGACTGCCATACTGAATAAAAGAGAAACCCGAGGAAAGCTAACAATCACCAACAACGTTTTTCAAAGAAAAAAATCTTTCAGAAATTAGTAATGATTAAACTTTACTAGCCATGAAGAGCACATGCGCATGCACACACACACGTGTGTAACCCGATCACTAAATTATTTGCTAAAAATAAAAGTACTCAAAGGGCTTCACACTGACAAGGAGGTCCCTGTGATATAAAACACTTAAAAAGCTTAATAAAAATGAATAGGTCAGCCAATATAACATATATAATAGATTAACATATTTTTTTTAAGATATTATTCACTTGAGAGAGTATGCAGGAGAGAGCACGCAGGGGGAAGGGACAGAAGGAGAGGGAGAAGCAGACTCCCCATTGAGCAGGCAGCCTGATGCGGGGCTCGATTCCTGGACCCCAGGATCGTGACCTGAGCCAAAGGCAGACGCTTAACTGACTGAGCCACCCAGGTGCCCGTGATTAACATAGTTTTAAAATTATCTTTTTTCTGAAGTTGCTAAAAAAGATCCTTTTATTACTTTATTTATTTCAACCACTTACTGAATGCCTACATTGTGAAAAATATCGATACGTTCATTCTAAAAGAAAACCTACAGTTAAAGAGACACAAAACACAGGGAAGTGAATAAATCCCACATCGGGGAAGAGCAAGAGAGCTGTGCTGAATAGGGAGGTAATCAGTTTCAAAGTCTTAATTTAGAATGCTGGCACTGAAATCTGGACTCAGTACATCCTTACCTGGATGTGAGAGTGGAAAATCAGACCAGGTAGAAAGTTTATTTATTTATTTGAGAGAGTGAGAGAGACCGAGAGAGCACAAGCAGGGGGAGAGGCAGAAGGAGAGGGAGAGGGAGAAGCAGACTCCCCGCTAAGCAGGGAGTCCAATGTGGGGCTCCATCCCAGGACCTGGAGATCATGACCTGAGCCGAAGGCAGATGCTTAACCAACTGAGCCACCCAGGTGCCCCGCGGCAGAAAGTTTTTAAAGTTCATTCCTCATAATCAAGTTTTTCCAAATTACACTTCTAACTTACATTGAATTTTTTTTTTTAAAGATTTTATTTACTTATTTGACAGAGAAAGACACGGCAAGAGAGGGAACACAAGCAAGGAGGTTAGGAGAGGGGGAAGAAGGCTTCCCGCTGAGCAGGGAGCCCAATACGGGGCTCGATCCCATGACCCTGAGATCATGACCTGAGATGAAGGCAGCCGCTTAACAACTGAGCCACCCAGACGCCCCATGTTGAATATTCTTATTTCACCATCACAAATGCTGACTTTTGCAGTTACCTACCAAGTTCGTAACTTATCTGTATCATCTATATCATAGTAATTCAGAGGTTAGCAAACTAAAGGTCAAAGAGTAAATATTTCAAGCTTTGCAAGCCAAATAATCTCTAGTTGCTGTCAGTCATCTTTCTTTCTTTCTTTCTTTTTTTAACAACCCTTTAAAAAGCTACTAGCTTAGGGTTTTTTCCAAAGAAAACAGGGCATAGACTGGATATGATCCCCAACTAGTTTGTCCACCCTGTTTTAACTAATTATCTAATCTGTACTAATTCCTAAAAAAAAGGAGGCCAAAATTCTCTGGGGAATGGGAAAACAAATTCTGCCAACTCTGTTACCTATGGGGCTGGACCAGGCCCAAACTCTTTAGGGTATGGGGGCTTTTATTAGGTAACTTACCAATTATTTTTTTAAATCATAATTTTTACTACTTCACCTGTGAATTATTGATTTTATCAAAATAATAAGTTTAAATTACTTGAAAGTGTGTTCCATTAGTCACAACTGCTATCAAACAGACAGCTCTGGCTAATAAGCAGAGATACAGTGCTGTCCCCTACCTGACTATAGAGCTGTCCAGTGTTACTGCTGCCACCTATACTTGAGTATCTTGGATAAGTGGCTTTCTACAGTTTATCAAACACTACCCATTCATTTTTCCAGTTTTTTCAGTAGTTTCAGCTGAATGAGATGTTTTTTTTCCTTAGCTCCATCAAAGTACTTAACCAGCTTCTAAAGGCAAGGCTTCATTTTGGGTTCTAGTAAGAACAAAGCTATAGGAAACTTTCAGAGTTTCAAAGTAAGATATGGTCAACACATTTTGAATTAGTAGAGCTTCAACTGTAACTGGAAATATTTAAAAATATGTTCTGCTAAATTTAAGACATATTTTTAATTGCTAGCTATATGGAATATCAATCAAAAGAATCTACCTTAGTAGTGAAGAGAAACAAAAGTTCCACTTACTGATGATGGAAAATAACAACTGAAAACTTACTTTCATCTTTTACTTCAAACCTAGTTATAATGAGATATAATCAATATAACAGTTTATGTTCAAATAATAACTTTAATAGAATACTCATAATTTGGAAACTGGTTATAGTGAAATTTTACTATATTCTTTAAAGATATGCAACCTTTAAACCAAATGATGTAAAATGTTTGAAGTTTCCCTCACAGTCAAAGTACTATTTGGAAGAGGAAAAATTACATCAATACATAAATATATAAAGTGACTAAAAAAAAAAATTAATGAATATAATGAAACATACTTGTAACAACAGATCCACAGACCCTTTACCCACAGCATTAACTTAGAAACACAATCTGGGGAGGCCATTTAACATAAGGCTGAAGTGAAGCCATGAGATGTCTAAACTTTAATCCCAGCCCAGGTACTTATCAGCTATGTGAAAGTAGCCAAGTTACTTAAACTGTGAATTGTTTTCTCATCTACGAAAAGGAAATAAAGATACAGTACCTAAAACACATGAAGTATTCAATCAACAATAGTTATATTTGTTAATACAACTTGCCCCTTTAAAATGTAAATTAATCCCCAAACACAAGATATAATTTCAGACCTATACCAGATCTTAAAGAATAAAAACTCATGGTGTTATGTCAAGGATATGTCAAGGTGTTATGTCAAGGATATGGACTCAATTCTTTAATCTTTTACTTTCTATGTCAGTGATCTCATCAGATCATGTAATTTCTCTAATCCTGACTTCGTTGGTAAAATGAGGATAATACCTGCTGATCTTATCAATTGTAAAGATTTTCTAAAATCTACCGTGCTAACTACAAAGTGCTATATGAAAGTATAGGAGTAAGGCCTTTTACCTTTAGTTTTTAAAATTTTTTTTTAAGATTTTATTTATTTGTCAGAGAGAGAGAGAGAGAGAGTGCACGCACAAGCAGGGGGAGCATCAGGCAGAGGGAGAAGCAGGCTCCTCTCTGAGCAAGGAGCCCAATGAGGGACTCGGTCCCAGGACCCTGGGATCATGATCTGAGCCAAAGGCAGACACTTCACTGACTGAGCCACTCAGACATCCCTAGTTTTTTTTTTTTTAATTTGAAATCTAAAATACAGAAAAAATTAAAAGATCTTCGTTATAATTTTATTGTAATTATTTCTTAGTCTTACGATATACATCAACTGTTTTTCTAATATCTCAAAACTTGAACAAGAAGTTCATGATTACTGCTCTGACTTGAGACATTTTAATACAACTCAATCATAGCTAGTCTTTCACACAGAAACTTAAGATCCATTTTTACTTTCTTTCCAAGAAAGAAGAAGCTATAAATATCCCAGAAGTTCAATTAGAAAGGAAAAGGCGTAATTCACCAATAAAAGCACTTCCGTACAGAGAAAAACAAAAACTGTTTTCTATTAAGAACTTGAGGTACTTCAAACTCCAGAACAGTTTAGAATACTTTTAATGCTTATGTGTATTTTCTTCTAAAACTTTAAAATTATTATTATACTTTTTAAAAAGTATACCCTACACATATCTAATCACAAGGATGTCACCAAAAAATGTATTATACGTGGTACCCAGTTAACCTAAATATTTCAACTGTAATTCTTTGTTCCCTAATTCTAGCAGATAAAGCAATCCATTAATTCAACACTTAATAAATGCCTACTATGTGCCAGATACAGTGCCAGTCACTGGAGACAAAAAGATGAAGAACATGGACTCTGACCTGGAACACTTCCCAGGTCTAATGGGGAAGACACATATACCCTGAAATTTGATAGGTACTGTAGTGGAAGTACAAGCAAAGCAAAACCACCACTCTAGTACAAAGAGCAGGGAAGCAAGTAACTGGGAGAATCAGAAGAGACTTCATCAAGGGATAGATATAGGAGTGTGTGTGTGTACAGATCATACAAAGAGTGAGATCATGAAAGAAAATATTCAGAAAATATTTATATTCTTAGAAAATAGTGACTCCTATATCCTCAAACAAACTGGAGAAAGTTGACCAAAGACAAGGCAGGGAGGGAAATGGAGCAATTTTAAGGGCACTCATAGAACAAATGTATCCACTGTTGTGAAGCTGTGGTAACTCTTTAACATGACAGTGGCACAGACTTGGACTTTAAGAAGATTGCTGAGTGGCAATATAGAATTACTAGTTAGAAAATCACTCCAACAGGCAGAGATAATGAAAACCTTAACTAAGGGCAGTGATGGCCAGGACGGTAAGTAACAAAATTCAAAATATTTTTTACTTTCTTAGTTCTCTATTCCACTTCTCTGACAAACATGGCTAGGAATTTATTTTCCCATATAGACAAGCAGACAAACTCAAACTTATTTTTCCAAGTTATTCTTCAAATTTATATGCACAAATTACACGGCATCTTTAACAGTACCATTTAAACCTAAATCTTCCAATCAACTTAATTACCCGATTATTCTGAGGGAACTTTAGAGAACTAATTTTAAGACCTGAAGGATGAACAGTTACTTTTCAAATAACTATAAAAATTATCCCTTAAGAAACTGAGCACTAGAAAATAGAACATGTTACCACGGAAGGCCAACAACCTGTTTTTAAAGTATCCCTGGATTTGATCTGAATTAGATCTAAAGTATACAAAACAATTTAAGTCATTAGCCAAAAAATTAAACACTTTTCCAGACAAAAGATTCATTTTCTTATTCACAATATTAAAATCAGATGAAGGAATTTAATTTAAAGACATACTACACATTTAATTGAAAAATTTTTTAATTGAACATTGAACTATAAATGCTTACATAATTTTAATATGTTACTAATGGGGCGCCTGGGTGGCTCAGTCGTTAAGAGTCTGCCTTCGGCTCAGGTCATGGACCCAGGGTCCTGGGATTGAGCCCCACCTCGGGTTCCCTGCTAGGCAGGAAGCCTGCTTCTCCCTCTCCCACTCCCCCTGCTTGTGTTCCCTCTCTCTCGCTGTGTGTCTCTCTGTCAAATAAATAAATAAAATCTTTAAAAAATAAAATAAAAAAAATAGTATGTAACTAATTACTTGAGATATTTCACCAATATTTCTAGTTTTCACTAACCTGCTTTAAAAGGTCAATTTTTAAAAATTTTCCCTTTTACCTAGGTGTTATGAGTAACTTGAAGTCTTATACAAATCATCCCTAAGATTTCAGATAATTTTCAATTTTTCTCTCCAATAAACCCAGTTTTCAACATTCTATAGTGTGGGTACTCCTTCAAAGGTAAATAATATGTGCTCTGGTTGCAGATAATTATTTTTAGTATTACAGAAAGCTAATTGCTAAAAACCTATTCGTTAGTACTGACAAGGAGAGGGAGGAGAGTACAGCCTTAGTGGCATCAAATTTTAAAACTTCTCTTTAAATAGCACATGAATAGGGGCGCCTGGGTGGCTCAGTTGGTTAAGCGACTGCCTTCGGCTCAGGTCATGATCCTAGAGTCCCGGGATCGAGTCCCGCATCGGGCTCCCTGCTCGGCAGGGAGTCTGCTTCTCCCTCTGACCCTCCTCACTCTCATGCTCTCAGTCTCTCATTCTCTCTGTCTCAAATAAATAAATAAAATCTTAAAAAAAAAAAAAAAAAATAGCACATGAATATATATTCAAATATCATAAAAAACCTATTAATAGAAAGCATACAACTTTCTATTTAAACATCATATTAAAACAAATCTTTTTTAGATTATTTTTGTCCCAAAATAAGGAAACTTTTATAAATACAATTTAAAAATTGGGTTCACTAAACAAATCTTTTCTACTGTTAGAAAATAACAGTTTTCTGACACTTTCAAAGTTTTTTTTTTTACAAGTGCAATCTTATGCAGAATTCCAACATATAAAACAGATAAAAAGCAGAGCACAGCTCTGGTTGCTTCAGGGAATGGGATCAAGAGTACTCTCCCCTGGTCTTCCCTAAGCAGACCTGAAGCACCTCTGTGGAATGCCAAAAAAACAATCTTCTAAGCCCCTGTGACAAATAAAGTATATAATCTGTTACCACGTAAAATAAGAGAATTCTTACTGGTTACAATTCTCAAACATTTACATTCCATTAAAATTCCTTGAAAACAACAGGATCTTTGTAACTATATCCTTGTCTTAGAAAATCATTTTACATTGTAACACATAAAGTATGAAATCAAGTAGCAAAATTCAATTATTTAATATTTAAAACAATTTCCCAAACTTATCTGATCATGAAGACCTTTCTGAGAAAATATCTACTATACTTCATAATATCAGAATTTCTAAAAAAAAGTTGGAAACACTGCCACCATAAGAGATGTTAACTGAGATTACTGAATGGGCCCAAATAATAGGATACTGAACATTTCTTTTAAAACTTGCACTGCAATTCAAAACAATGATCTCCCTAATTTCCAGTTATACATTTCTTTCATAACCTTTAAGTGCAAAGTAAATCTGTTACCAAGATCATAAAGTTAGATTATATAAGTATGAAATAATTTTTTCATTCTTTTATGAGCAGCCAAACATTCATAGATTTTATCAACCGTTTTTATTCTTTCTCATTTATTTATTCCCTCCCAATACAAGCTAGGAATGTAGATCAACAGACAGAAGTGGGTGGTTAACGAGAAATGACCAAGGGGTAGATCAGGTTGAACAGAACCATGGCTCTCCACACTCCTAAAAACAATCCTACATACCACAAATTGGGAACTACTTCTTTTCAAACTTTCCCTACAACTCTAAAGGCCTACAATGATATTTGTTTCCTTGTTCTTTTACAGTTTAAAAAAAATCTAGAAGTTAAGATTTCATGGTACATTTTTCATATACCTTTTTTTAAGCAAAACAACAAAAGCAGTTTTAATATTCTTTCCCAAAAAACTGGTTAATAATAAAAGTTTATTTTTTTAATTTACATTAACAAATGAATGCAGAAACAGTATATAGAGACCAAAGAATACTCTTTCATTTTTCAATGCTTAAATCTAAATTATACCTGTATACAAACTCAATTATCTGTGAAAAATCTAAACACAAAAGAACCTCAAAAGTCACCAGTTTATTTGATTTTATGAAATTCTCCAAGCCTACAACACAGAAGGCAAGCGTGTTTATAAATCTATTCCCTACGTTAACTGGCTGTATTAAAACTTTAATTCTCAACGAAATTCAAACTGGAATACCTTATAAAAGAGAAAACACTACATTTAACCAGAATTTCAGGCATAATTACTCCTTTCCCACAAACGTGTAGCTAATTAAATCTTGTAATTTGCTTTGGCTATGAAGATACGGCAGCAACATTAAAAGGTTAAATTCTTTCAAAATTAAAAAAAAAAAAAGTCTACCATACCATATACAAATAATGTCCATCTTAAAATTTTTATATTTCACAATCTAGTTGCAGCCACCTAGAATTTCCAAAGAATTCTCCTGTACCACAAACCTGCAACTGTTACTCAGTATTATGCAGGCACACTAGATTGATACATGTCATGGTTAGCCTCAATTAAAATATCTATTTGAAAAATCCATTAATACTAATGTAAGTTTAATTTCCTAAATATGGGACTGTCAGACTTACCTGATTTGTCTGGCTACTTAAGTATGGCTCAAAATCATCATCATTTACAGCATCTTTTTGATGAATCGAACCGTTTTGTACTGAAACTAAAAAATATGTTTATATTAGATGTGTGGTAATTATCTTTATGAAACTGACAGAATAACCTAACATTTTCAATATTTTTTGACCAACTCAGAAAAAGTTATCCTGAGTTGTTCTTTTTGTTAAAAATTTAACTTAATATAGGTACAAATATTTATGTGCAACCAAAAACTTACAAATCTTGTATATACCCAAGATTACATAAACTATATATACACTTCCCATTACCAAAAACATAATGTAAATATCTCACTTTCAACATTGTTGCAAACAGTTAAATTGTTGGAAGGGTTCCCTGATACTATATTTGAATCTAAAATAAACACTTCAAATAGTGTTGTAGACAATCGATTGCTGAATGTTCTCTACCTTTGTTAAGTCTCTATAAAATTTAGTACAAGAAAGGTAAATAAAAAATGAAATAACTTTCCTTGGTAACTTAAGTTAGAGTAAATGTCTTAAATGTTCCCAGTTAAAGAAAGTGGCTAAAATTCATTGAAGCAGTTATCACAAGGAATAAATTATAAAAAATCTAAATAAAAAGGCCCCTAATTCTAAACCAAAAAATTACAAAAACTTTCACTTGAAAGTACAAACGAAGACACTAAAGATAACCATGATTATTCTTCAAACACATAAGAAAACCAGAGAATAATTTATAATGCTGTATTTGTTCAGAGATCATTTCCCAAAATGCTTTATAAAGTTGTTATTCTCTGAATGCAGTCTCAGAGTGCTTTTGAGCACAGACTAGAAGTCAAGTCCTGGGTTTGAATCCCAAGTCTAACAATGAGAAGCGGGGTGATCTCTAGTTAGTGGCTTAGCCTCTCTAACTCTACTTCTCTGTTCAAGGAGGTAATTAACAGTACCTACCTCATTTCATCTGAGGATTCAAAGACAGTATTCAATAATCTTGGCTATTATTATTACATAAAATATTACAAGATCCAAAAAGACTAAAAATTACTTTAGGACCACATAAACAGAAGCTTTACAAAGCTAACACTTGATATGATGACACTGCCTAAATATACTATTCTACTTTTGAAACACGTGAGATGAAAAAAGCTGAAAGTTTCTTATGTTTGTTGACTAATCCCTTAGAAACAAAAACAAAAAAAACCCTTTCAGAATCTGAAAATTCCCTGCTTAAAAATACAGTGTCACAGAGTTATTATAAATTAAGGCTGGGGGCAATGAATTTAAGTTGTGTGTTCCTCTAGAGCATCATCACATTTTTATTTTCCCTAATTTTCCAAGAGTTTAGATCACCAAAAATGTAATTATTACAAGCTGACAGTGGCATGAGAGCAAAGATAGGTGAAATCCCTTCACTCTTTGCCACTAATGATCACTCAAAGAAATGATACTACTCTGTGAAGCCTTCAAAGTAGACCTCTTATGATACTACATTGCCCTCAAATCACAAGAGCAACACGAAGGTCACCTTGATCTTGGCTCCACTGAGGTGGTTTAACTGTATTTGGTAAGGATTCCAAGAACCAGAGTTGAGCTAAATGTGCTCCCTAGAATTTAAATATATAACAGCTACTAGAAACAAAAATAAAGAGAAGGGTACCTTAGGTTTTTTCTGGTGGGCTAATCATTTCAGCCCAAGAGATTCTAACATGTCCTTCACCACTGGCTTTACCACCCCTTTATCAAAGGTGGTTATGCATGGTCTATTACCTCTGAAAAAAAAAAAAATCCTCACTACACTATTGGACTATGATACTAGTATATGTTATTATCTGAAACAGCTACCCATTTCAAAATCACAACTATCTATTTCTTGTTTTCATCAGATTCTCACAAATTTAGTCCATGCTGCTAATAATAGTAAAAAGTACCCACTTAAAATCTGTCTAAATCTATATTATGGTGCTACTCTTACTCATTTCCTCTGTTCTATTCTTTATCTTCTAATTCTAAGATGCTGAGACTAAGAACAAAATATTCTCATGCACTAAGTAAATATACAGTCTACGGTCTGTGCATAAATGATGCATAAATATGTCTAAAAAGTTCTAAAAGATTATTCAAGGAGTACGTCAATCTAAGGAAAAAATATTTAATTAAAGTATTTCATGAATACTAACAAGCAATTTGCATTAAATTAGAATCTGAATAAGAGGCTAGCCCTTGAATTTCAGAAGCATACCTTTCCTTAAGAAATTCAACTGTCTTTAAAGACTTTAGTTTTTGAACATTACTTAATGACAATCTAACGTCTTGGAGACTGAAAGCCATTAAACAGCAAAGATATCCAAGCCAGTCCCATAGTCTGTACAAGTTCTTCAGGGAAAAAAGAACAGATGACTTACATGATTCTTCGCCTGTTTCCTCTGCTCTATGAAGCAGAGTCAAATCAAGATAGAACATGGGCCTTAGGAGCCAGGTGATTCTTTGCTCTGGTCCTGACTACATCAAGTTAGGAAAGTCAACAGATCTGTGCATCATGTTTTCCCACCTACAAAAACAGCGACAATACCATATACCCTCTATCTCCTTAAAGGAATGTTTTGAGGATTAATAATAAAATGAAGCCTAAAATGACAATAAAGTGCTTTGCAATCATTTCCAGAGGGAGTGTGGAGACAGGATACAAAAGAACACTGCCAAAACACTGCATTTTCCACTACTTTTCTGAAACACTAAAATACAGCCAAATTCAACCTAATTCTTTTAAACTGCAATTTTACCAAACAATTCTGTCTCTCTGTTGGGAAGGGATGGGGGGACGAGAGGAGGGAAAAGATAAATTCCTTTCCATATATTCGTCTATTTATACACTTAAGGCACAGGAGGAAGCTGGTAGCAAGGCTGCTAGGAGTACAGGATCTGACACTTTTATCTGTGGTGCCTGCAGGGAAAGGAGAGGTACCCTTTTATTCTGGCAAGCAAAAATTCTGGTTATTAATAAATAAAAGTGATATAAAATCAGTTTCAAATTATGAACCAATAAAAATAAATAAATTATGGACCAATAGTTAAATTATCCTTAAATTTCTACTATCCTTCAGTACTACCCTAGCCAAGGATAATAAAGAGTTCTAATAGTTAACATAAGGAAAATCTATTAACTAAAAAGAACTCAAACTTACAAAAAAAGAAAACCTAGAATTATTACTTATACTACGAAAGCATTTTTGCCTTACAAAGAGATTGATATAGAATTCCTTTAAAATTTTAGCTGTTAGTGCACTTAAATCCTTAAGGATATACAGGAAAAAACTTAGAAAATCAAAGACACTAAGACAGGTGTTAGGCTCACAGTGTCAAATGAAGATAATTCAGAAAGGAAACACAGCATCTCTGAAATTAAGTCATCTGAAAAGGATTATGCTTTCACAACTTTGACAACTCCTCAGCGACATGTATTTTTCATGTTTGAGAAGTTGAATTCAAGTTTAATACTCAATATTCTTAGAATATTCAGGCTGTAGTTCAAGAAAAATAACTGCTTTCTGCTTCACAAAAGTAAACAGAACTGTAAAACAGTTTTACTGGCTTGAAAACCAAGTCAGCTAAGGCACAGTAGTTTTTCTCAAACACACACATAGCTACTTGTATCAGTTCACTGCAGGTGCTGCCTTCGCCTTGTAATTCTCCCTGCAGGGGCATAAAAATACAAGTGACGTATATGTGTATTTGTGCACTTGCAGCATCTACCATTTTAAAGCATCTTAAATGATTACCAATACTCTTAGGCCAGGAGAGTTTTTCCCTCCTGCCATGTCTTAGGCAACAGTCTCCCTGCACCTTGAAAATAGATGAGGTGAGGAAGGTGAAAATAAATCCAGCAAATAAAATGGCAACTAGAGCAGTGGACTACTGTAATTGTAATTCATCATAACATACAATAGGATTTACAGCTAGAATTATCAATTTTATTTTGTAGATAGAGGGGAAATTCTGACCAAAAGGCGCAATGTGTTCAAGCTCACTTGGCAAGTCAGTAGCCACAGGAAGTATTAGAACACAGGTCTCCTAGGAATCCCAGTCCATCGTTCTATCCATGGATAAAACTATGAATGGAACAATAAGGGTGAAAGAAAGAAAATTTCTTGGAATAAAGAGCTATCCAAATAAATACTCTGTGTGTGTCTAGATACATCTAAAAAAGGCTATGCTGATGGATCAAAAAAATTTTAACCCAAAAAATACTTACTTATAAATGTCAATATGCAATTATTGTCATAGATAACTTATATCTGTATCAGGGATATCACTAGGACATACCTAAGGGAAATGACTATATCACAATCAAACTTAACAGTAATTCAGTAATGGCTTACAATGCTGTAGATGCTTTATTCTGTTTTGTCAAACAAGTAAGTACTTCATTGAACTTGCATACTTACCTTAAAGCAGGTAACACAAAACACTTAGCATTTCAAATAGCCTTGCAAAGTGCCACCTCCCCACAGATCTAGGATAAAATAATTTATGCTAGGCAATAATGACCACAGATTTCATATATCTCCAAGTCTATATACTTCCTCATGAGCAAACTAGCAAAAAAAAAAAATTAATGGATCACTCTTTTGAAATTTACAATATTTTAAAACATTTAAAATAAACAGTATCAAACTCTGAGGTTTATGCTTACAATGGAAAATAATCCTAAAATTGAACTTTTAACTGTAAAAACTAAAACTTCTAAATGTGTATATACTCCCCCAAAATACATCTTTAATCAAAAAAATAAATTTATGCTACCTGATACAGTGCCATTTATCTGGTATGTACAAATTCTCAAACTGTACTACAACTCAAAATTAACTGACCTGAGTACTCAGAACCTATTCTTTTCAAATTTGCAAAGGCAAATAAAAACCCTAATATAAAGAGCACCAATAAAGACCTTGAACTTACATCTAAAAAGCTACTATACCTCTTATTTTCTAGGTAATACTTTACTAACTGAAATAAAAAAACAGGAAGCATAATTCTATTTAGTCTAATTTCAAGCCCTATTACAAAATGTTATAAATCTATAATTCACTGTAATGTTAATTGGCACTATCCCAAGAAAGCAGTTATTGTTCTATACTTACTAATGTCACATGATTAATGTCATAATGTTTCAGTCAGTTGACTGTATTGTTCCATATTAATAGACACAAAAAACACTTATTTTTTTTTTAAATGCTTTACTTTCAATGGTTTTTTGGGTTTTTTTTTTTTAACTGAAAAGTAAAATCATATAGCCAGAGCAGAAACCTCACAAATTATTTCCTTCCCAGTCCTTTCTAAAATACCAGATTGAGTCACACCTTGCAATCAGGGCTACAAAGCAAGATGACATGCCTGTTCAGTTTTGATCTCTCTCATGTTTTAACTGACTTCACTAGAACCAGTGGTTAACAGTACAGTTTTCACTAATGTGACATGGAATACAACTTGAGTTGCATTTTTTAACATAACCCAGCAATGTCGAACAAAATGTCCACTTATCTGCACGCATTTGGAGAAATTTTTGTGGTAGAAGTTACATAATACAGATAAACTGCAAAATTAAAGAAATGTCACCACATTTATAATACCTCCTTAACTGAAATACAACTAAGAAAACTTTTTGTGTACAGTTTGGTTTCTAAAAAAGTAGCTTCAAAGCAAGGAACTACCGAAGTTTTGGGTAGCATTTGGCTGGTTTGGCCGTGATGAGTATTTCTCTAAACATACATTTCAAAACAAACAAAAAACTGGAGAAAAACAAAAAAGGCCCTGGCAAAGTTTAAAAGTGACATCAGACGAACATTAGCAGATAAGATAAAAATACTCAAACTCACCTTTATTTCCTTGCCCTTTAGGTCTCTGCGCAGCAAGACGAAAGAGGTGGTAATGAGAAGAAAAAAGAGAGAGAGAGAGAAAGTGCGTTAATCAAAGACCTTATCAAAGACAAGTTATTTTCAACAATCCGCGTAGGAGGAAAACCCACCACATCCTCCATAGCCTCCAATTTCCCAACCACCCCCAGTCTTTAAACCTCCTACCCGCCACTCGAAATCCGTCTCCCAGAGGTCGCCTGGTCTCAGCCCCACGTCTGCCGCCCTCCGATTGCCCTAAGGCCCCTAGGAGCGGTCGTTCCCCCACCCAGCGCGGCTCCGCAGCCGCCCGTCTCGGCCGCAGGCTCCCGGGCAGGGCGCACGCCCCGGCCCGGGCGGCAGGACCGCAGCAACTTGCGCCCGAGGCACCGTTATGGGGCCGGCAGCGGCGGCGACGGGGAGGAGCCGAAGCCCCACGCGAGGGTGGAGCTCCAGGGCTCGGGCCTTCGCCGAGCCTGAGGCCTCTGCTCCCTCACCTGATCCACGCTAGTGGCTGACATTCTTCACCGCAACCCGAGAGCTGCTGCCGCTGCCGCCGCCGCCGCCGCCGCCGCTTGGGCCTCTCCCCGTGCACTCACAGCAGTTGGCTGCCGCCCTCCGCCGAGTGACTGATCCAGCCGCCGCCGCTGCCGCCGCTCGTTCAGAAGCCAGAAAGAGGGCCTCGCGCTCGGGGGTCCGTGGAAGGGGCCCTTCTTTTCGGCGTGCAGGCTCCTCTTCCCCCTCTCGCTCTTCGCTCCTCGGGTCCACAATGGCGGACAGACTCCCTAGTCTCACTTCCGCTCCGAGCCTCCCTGACCTTCCGCTCTCCACTCTGACGTCCCTGCTCACCTCGCTCTTCCTCCCCCACCCGCGCGCCCGCCAGCTACCGACCTTGGCTCCGCCTGCGCATCGCCACGTCACCGGAGACGGGGACGCTGGTCGGCCCCTGGACGCATGCGCCGGGGAGGGAGTGCGCCTGTGCGGCGGCGAGCGCCACCTTCCAGGGACGCTTCGGTGGCTTCCTTCTGTGCGACTCCCGGGATGCAGGGCGCGCGGCGGGCGGAGGCAGCGGGAAGCGGGCCCGAGCGGGATGCCCTCGCACGATGGGCAGGAAGTAGGCCTGGGCGGGAGGCGGCGGCTGCCTGGGAGTAGAGCAGTGCCGGCGGCGCGCTCCTGGTGGCGGAGCGGACCTTGGTGGGTTGCAGCGTCGCAGCCACACCGGGTGAGCGAGCAACGGTGGCCGGGCCTCCTCCAGAGCCTCCTGAGGCCATCCAAGGCCACGTGGGCGGCCGGGTTAGTCAACCGCCCTCGGGACAGAGATGCTGGGCCTTCCGCACAAGCCAGCACGTGCAGCGAAAGTGGCTGGGTTAGAGCTTTGGGCACTGAAGCAGAGAGGAGGTGCGCCCGCCAAGTGCTCGTTCTCACCAAACCCCAGGCACATGCTCGGAGTAACTCATAATTAATCCGTAACCTCTGGAGTCAGATTTACCACCCAATTCCTGCACTTGTGTCCCCCTCCCGTAATGTTATAATCTCAGGAAACATACACATAGTTACAGGTTTTTCAGTCCTAAAAGTTAGTTTCAAAAGAAACTGGTTTGGGGCGCCTGGGTGGCTCAGTTGGTTAAGCGACTGCCTTCGGCTCAGGTCATGATCCTGGAGTCCCGGGATCGAGTCCCGCATCGGGCTGCCTGCTCGGCAGGGAGTCTGCTTCTCCCTCTCCCACTCCCCCTCCTTGTGTTCCCTCTCTCGCTGTGTCTTTCTCTGTCAAATAAATAAATAAAAT
>NC_138372.1:109164988-109217358 GCF_054177405.1 Leptonychotes weddellii | reverse complement strand
GCATTATTCATATTCTTAATCTGATGTTAGGTAGTAACTACAGAACAGGAAATGGCTTCCTTCATATAAAAGTTCTTTCTCAATCATCGCTCTGCTGCTGTCATTCTGTTTGTTGGGGATGAGAGACCCCTTAGGGAAGGAGTGTTAGTTATTCATACCATGAGCTATATAGATGTAGCTACTTATGTTCATTTTACTTTTCCACCATACAGAAGCTCTTCCATGCAAAGACTTTTACATTTTCTAGTGGATCTAATGTTAGCCGTACCAATGCTGCCATTTAAGGTATTAGAGGAGAGAGCAAAATCTAGGTTGATAGACTCAGAATTTTTTAGAGCTTTAAAGTTTATACTTAACAAAGAATCTAGTCCAGTTCTTTCCTTTTTTAAAAAAATATTTTATTTATTTATTTGAGAGAGAGTCAGAGAGAGCATGAGAGGGGAGAGGGTCAGAGGGAGAAGCAGACTCCAGGATCATGACCTGAGCTGAAGGCAGTTGCTTAACCAACTGAGCCACCCAGGCACCCCAGTTCTTTCCTTCTTTTAGATAAGAAGGGAGACTGAATGAGTCTCTGTCACTTAAGTTTTGAAATAAGCTGTTTGGGTTTAGTGCATCTAAAATAAGGTCTCACATGATCTCGCACAGTGCCTAGCACACAGATGTCACTTTCCAAGTGTTTGTAAGAGAAATTACTGCTGCTGGAAGATGTAAAAATGATGTCTCTCAAACCGACTGTCAATGTGTATTGACATAATCTATGAAGTGCTTAGAATGATCTCTGGCACATGGTTAGCACGTATGTATGTAATAGAAAATCCCATTCCTAAGCTCAACATTCAGTGAGCACGAAACTACATGGCAGTCATCTGTTCTGCATTCCAAGGATGCTGAATTGAGGCAAACATGATTTCTCAAGGAGGCATTGAGCTGAAGTTAGGATCTCAGTGTTAGTCACCCTTTTATGATCTGCATTATTTATCAGAGTTATAATCTGCATCTGAAATTGATGATTTTACTAAGAAAGAGCCATGAGGGTTAAGGTTATGAGTCAGTGTCCCTAAGAGATTTCATGATTCCTTCAACACATTGTAGTTTGCAAGCATTTTCTTTCTTTTTTTTTTTTTAAGTTTTATTTATTTAAGTAATCTCCATACCCAACATGGGGCTTAAACTCACAGCCCCGAGATCAAAAATCGCATGTTCCTCTGACTGAGCCAGCCAGGTGCCCCTGAACCATAAGAACTTTATAGCAAAAATTAACAATTTCCTCAATACGAAGCCTTTCAAATTTACCTCTGATCCATGTACGTACACCAGTGATTAAACTGTTGTTAAGAGATGTGAATGTACAATTTTGTGTTCTAATATTTTTCTTAAGATTCTTTTTTGGGGGGGCGCCTGGGTGGCTCAGTCGTTAAGCGTCTGCCTTCGGCTCAGGTCATGATCCCAGGGTCCTGGGATCGAGCCCCGCATCGGGCTCCCTGCTCCGCGGGAGGCCTGTTTCTCCCCCTCACACCCCCCCTGCTTGTGTTCCCTCTCTCGCTGTGTCTCTCTCTGTCAGATAAATAAATAAAATCTTAAAAAAAAAAGAAAAAAGATTCTTTTTTTTCCTTTTTTTTATTAACATATAATGTATTATTTGCTTCAGAGGTACAGGTCTGTGATTCATCAGTCTTACACAACACACAGCGTTCACCACATCACATACCTTCCCCAATGTCCATCATCCAGCCAGCCCATTCCACCCACTCCCCTCCGCTCTAGCAATCCTCAATTTGTTTCTTGAGATTAAGAGTCTTTTATTGTTTGTCACCCTCTCTGGTTCCGTCTTGTTTCATTTTTTCCTCTCTTCACCTGTCATCTTTTGCCTTGTTTCTTAAATTCCACATATCAGTGAGATCATATGATAATTGTCTTTCTCTGATTGACTTATTTCGCTGCAGCCATCAAAAAAAAAAAAAGAAATCTTGCCATTTGCAACGAAGTGGATGGAACTAGAGGCTATTATGCAAGTATTTTCTTGTGGGTCTCTTTGATGAAATGAGTTTAGGGTAACTTCAACAGCCAAAGAATGCCAATTATATATCTAAAGCCTTACAGAACAGGTCTCTGTGCCTAAATGAGTGGAATTCAGGCCACCAGATATTATGTTAATAAATGTGGACATAGGCCATTGTTATAATCACTTCCTTAACTGGAGTGTATTTTAACAGGACAGAATTAAAACTATCCACTTGAGGATATGAATTCCTGCATTTAGGCTAAGTGGAACTTAGAAAAGCTAAATTTAGGTTTTTTTAAAGGTGAGATTATTGAGCAAATCTCTTTTGAATAGTTCAGCCAACTCCATGATATCTCCTTGATCAGTATAACAGCTCGTCAAGATGCAGGGCCGATATCATGCCAATTTTATAGTTATAAAATCTGTAGGTGACGGAGATAAAATAGACTATCTTCAGTTAGTGATTCTCAAACTTGCTTTATCCTAAGAATCCCCCAGACGACTGTTACAATCCATATTTCTAGACTTCTTCTCTGGAGGTTCTGATTAATAGGTCAGGATGGAGCTTGGAAATCTCTGTCTTTAACAAAACCCCAGGTAAATTGTTCTAATGTTTGGCCCAGCATGGGAAATACAATCTTAATTATTATTTGTCAAGGAAAGAAGCACAGAAACTCTTATCTGGGTTAGAAATCATCAGGGCTTGCAAAACTTAGTCCACACCTAAAACTCAGCAACAGAATGTAGAACTTCCAAAGCCACCCCCAACCACTAATACCTTAAAAGATTTATTTAGTTGGTTCAAGCTGTCAGGACTTGATGTTGTACCTCTTAAATAAAAGACTGCAACAGGCATGGACACTGGTAAGCAGGGGGTAAAGTCACGCTTTAACTCAAGAATAGGAAGTGAACAGAATCAAAGTACGGGTAAAGCTGATATTTTATCAAAGCTAAGATGTCATTGATTGTAAATGGCACCATTATTTTAGGTATCAGAAAGAAAAACATTACGATACAATGCTTTCTTATCACCCAAATACTTTATTTTATATTTATAGAAAGAGCTTTTTTAGACTTAGATATTTTTATCTAATATACAACTCCGTAACTCCTATGAATACATAAAATGGGAGATACTGTATTTCACTAAGTCTAAAACACATTTTTTTTTCACATTTTTACATTGCTGAAATCCAGAGGTATATTCTGATCTGTGGTGCCATAACAATGCATCTTTACTTTTATAATATGTATATATAAAATATTGTCTTACAATGTATGGCACCTTAGATTCAGTGAAAGGTAATATTAGCAATATATTTTGGCTCACGCATTCCTAAACTCTTCCCATCCAGCGACTCTTTAATTCAGAGTCATCCAGTCCACAGTTTTCCAACACAACAATTATCCCTTGTAGCGTCAAAATGCAGCATTTGTTAAAAGAATCCATGAAAGAACTAAGTCCCCATTGGTTCTGGACTCTAAACCAGGTTTACAATTAAATAGATCTACTTTATTTTGACATTGGAAATGTTGATAATTACATCTGATTAACCAATGCCCCCATCTCTTGCCCATGACCTTTTGGTCTCTACTCTCAATCTTTTGGTTGACAGGGGATAAAAGATTACTCCAGTTTTTTTTTTTTTTACAATTTTTTTTAAGTAGGCTCCACACCCATCATGGGTCTTCACTTCATGACCCTGAGATCTAAAGCTGAGTGCTCTACCAACTGAGCCAGCCAAGAGCCCCAATATTACACCAATTGCAGCCTCTGTGGAAAACAGTTTGGCAGTTTCTCAAAAGGCTAAACAGAGACCTATATATGACTCAGAAAGTCCACACCTAGCTATATATTCAGAGGACCTAAAAGCAGGGACTCAGACACTTGTACACCTGTAGTCATAGGCAACAATAGCCAAAAAAGAGAAGCAACCCAAGATCTCATGGACAGGAGAATGGATAAAGAAAATGTAATATATACAAACAGTGGAATACTATTCATCCATAAAAAGTAATGCAATTTTATTTTATTTTTTTTTAAGATATTTATTTATTTATTCATGAGAGACAGAGAGAGAGAGAGAGGCAGAGGGAGAAGCAGGCTCCCAAGGAGCAGAGAGCCCGATGCGGGACTCGATCCCAGGACCCTGGGATCATGACCTGAGCCGAAGGCAGACGCTAAACCATCTGAGCCACCCAGGCACCCAAAAGTAATGCAATTTTAATATATGCTACAATATGAATGGATCTTGAAAACATTATGTTGGAAAGCCTGGGTGGCTCAGTTGGTTAAGCGTGTGCCTTCGGCTCAGATCATGATCCTAGAGTCCTGGGATTGAGCCCCATGTCAGGCTCTTTGCTCAGTGGGGATCCCGCTTCTCCCTCTCCCTCTGCTCCCCTACTCACGCTCTCTTTCTTGTGCACGCGTGCTCTCTCTCTACTTCAAATAAATAAGTAGAATATTTTAAAAAGAAAAATTATGTTAAGTAAAATTAATCAGACACAGAGGGACAAATATTATGTGACTCCACTTATATGAAGTACTAGAATAGGTAAGTTGATAGACACAGAAAGTAAAAGAGAGGTTACCAGGGGCGGGAGGGAGGTTAATGGGTACAGAGTTTTGGTGGAGGATAATGAAAAAAGGCTTAGGTATAGAGAGTGGTGAATAACTTGTGAATGTATTTAGTACCCCTTTATTGTAAACTTAATGAATGATTAAACTGATAAATATTTCCTTATAAATATTTTACCACAAAAAAAGTTTGCACCACTCTTTTCGTCTCTGGATTTGCTTCCAGGTCACTCACACTCCATCTGCCAGTCTTCATCCTGGCCCTTTTGATGTAGGCAAGCAACATCTACTGTACCCCACCTGTGGCCAGACCAACAGCAATTGTAGGAGGCCATTTAGATACATCCCAGTTTCAGAGATGTAAAATGTGGGAAAATGCATACTTCAGCAACGAACCAAGGTTCAGGGATTTGGGATAGAGTTAGGTGTCACTGCTTAAAGTCAGAAAGGACAGTAGTAAGAATAGATACTGAATAGATCACTCATGTGATCCTGAGATCATTCATCTGGGACGTAGAAAGCAAAGCAGCAGACACAAAATTAGCTGATTTAGATTAGTAGTCAGCTAAATTAGAGCTCAATGCCAGAGCCACAAAACAAAGAATGTGTGTAAGCGTTTTGGCACGTTAGGGTGAGGGTTAGGGTTAGGGTTTGGACTAGGATCAGGGTTCTCTTAGGGTTAAGGGTAGAGTTAGTAAAATATATACTATGAATATATATGAAATAAACAGATATTAAATATATAATAAAATAATAAATTTATTATTATATAAATTAATAAATGTAATATAAATTAATAAATTAAACAAATAATAAACAGAAAATAAACAGAAGGATGCTTATTTCTTATCCTAAATTTTTATTTCCTTATACTATACTTTCACATACATTATCTCATTTGATTTGAGTCCCTGTGGTAAAAATGATCCCCGTTCAGCGAGGAGGAAAGCTACGGCTTGCAGCTCAGCACTTCCTTAGCAGCACATATCTGGTGAGAAGCAGAATCAGATTCCAACTCTTATGCACCTCCAATGCCCAGGGTTTCTCAGCTTTACCACAGGAAATACTGTATCATCTGCTATCGTTGAATATGAGAACCATTGTGTGATTTAGTTCTCTGAGCCCAGATGAACAAAAGATATGCACTTGAGTAAGTAGAGATACTCTAGAATTCATCCTTGGCTGTTGGATTTTCAACTTAATTAAGTCAATTACCAATGTCCCATTAGGAGTGGTCTAAATGATCACAGTGTTCCTAATATGCCAACCGCTCAGGTAGGCAGATATGTAATGTCAAGAAATGGATTTAGTCATCTTGCTCAGCACTGAAGAGCTGAGTGGCATCAGGTTTCATAGCAATAACCTCTTGAGGACCAGTTTTCTCCTTTCTAAAGAGGGATAATATTACCCACATTGTGGCACTGTTGTGAAATTGGAAATAATGTGTGTAAAATATCTAGCACAGTATCTGGGGAAATGGTAGGTATTAGTAACAATATTTACTCAATGGTTTTATCTTTACTCATGATGAGACTACATTGACCCAGTCAATTCTATATTAAAATAATCTGCTTCCCACAATTTAAATTCATAGGAAAAATAACTGCACATTTGGTGCAACATAGCATGGTGGCTAAGTCTTAATTATAAATAATCTTAACTGGACTAATTACCAGCTGTGTGATGTTAGGCAAGTTACTTAACTTCTTTGTTACTCAGTTTCCTCAAAATAACATGGGAATAACAGAATCTATCTTGTAGGATTGAGGTGAAAATAAGTGAGTTAACATTTGTTTTGTTTTGTTTTGTTTTCATTTTAATTCCAGTATAATTAACATACAATGTTATATTAGTTTCAGGTGTATAATATAGTGATTCGATAATTCTAAACATTACTTTTACATGGAGCTGTCTAGTTTTCCGAACACCATTTGTTGAAGAGACAGTCTTTTTCCCATGGTATACTCTTTCCCAAATGAGTTAACTTTTGTAAAGAGCTTAGAATATTGCTGGCACATAGTAGGGGTATGTAAGTCTTTGTTTAAATAAACAAACTTTTCTATAGGCTTTAACACATGTCATTTTCAAATAAATGATTGACAGCAATAAGTGAGATAATATTCCTAACAAGGGGAACAATTTTTACTTTACTAATCCACATGATTCTTAATGCACAGCTGAAGAATGGCATGCATGGTTCAGAAATGAAGAAATAAGTACCAGTTTACACATCTAAATAAGCGCCTAGTTCACGGATATGGGGATGCTTGATTGAGGGAGAAGCTAGGTCCTTTATGACATTTCCTATTCTGCAGAAGGTGTATACCATGAATCTTTCCCCCAAGTCCAGCCCAGAGGTACCTGCAGCCATTTATCAGAGTCACAGAGCAAGGGATAAGGGAAATACCCAGTGCATTTGAGGGTCACCAGACATTATGAAGGTAATCCCCAGAGCCCCCAAATACCACCACCATGGTCTCCAGTCAGAATGGGGCTTATGGAAATCAGGTGATAGATGAAGTCTTCACCCAAGTCCATTTAACAGTGCATCTGATGAGATAGAAGACTGATCCTATGGTCATTTCCTTACTTCACAGAATATATAATGCAGTTAAAGATATTTAGTATCTAGCGGAATCCCCGTATCATTTACAACCCATGGAGTAAGTGCTATTATACTAGAAAAGCAAATAGAGGCCCTTGAAACTGACCACCTTGCTACCCCCCCCCCACTGTCTTTGTTCTACTATCCTCAAGAGGGTCAAACAAAAGCAGTACCACATCTCTAGGTACCTGCAGAGGTTGGGGTTATTTAACTTACTCCTTCAGTTAGCAAAAGCCAAATGAGTATTAGAAGATGACTGCGGGTTATTGCAAACTCAATTTTCTGGATGTGGTATCTTAACTGGAACAAATAAACATTGTGCTATTGACATTAAAAACAGGCTCTCCAATTTTTATCAGTGAAGATAATCAGACCCAGTTTGCCCTTTACTCAGCAAGAGATTGCGATCTTCCACTGTCGTGCAAACTCCCCTCCTTTCTTAAATAATGTAGCCCAGAGATCTTGATCATCTTAATGTGCAAGACTGGTTAGGCAGACAGGGTTCTGGCCAGAAACAGATGGCATACTCATATTCGACAATTTAGGAAAGTTTAATAAAGGGACTGTTTACAACAGTGAGGGGATGGGAAACACAAAGTCATTACCACCCTTAGATTCTGTACCGGGTTGAATGGTGTCTGCCCCAAATCCCTGTCCTTCTGGAATCTCAGAATATGAACTTATTTGGAAATAGAGTCTTTGTAGATACAATCAAGTTAAGATGAGATCATACTTGCTTAGGGTAGAATCTAACCCAGTATGACTGGTGTCCTTCTGAGAAGAAAGCACTGAGGGGCAAACAGAGAGGTCAGGGAGATGGCCACGTAATTCTGGAGGCAGACATGGGAGCGATGCAGCTACAAAGCAGGAATACCAGAGACTGTCGCAAGGACCTCACACTAGAAAGAAGCATGAAACAGATTCTCCCTCAGAGACTCTCAAAAAGCAACCAATCTTGCCTATGCTGGGATTCTGGATTTCTACCTCCAGAACTGTGAGAACAAATTTCTCATATTTCATCCAGCAGGTTGTGGTACTTTGTTACAGCAGCCCGAGCAAACCAGTACGGACCTGAATGGACAAGGAGTTAGGGTAGTTATGGAAACTCGGAGGGAGTAGCTATAGGGGGAGGAAAGGGCGCCCTTCGATAAATGGGTGCAGCCAATTTGCTGCAACACCATGGGAAGGGAGAATAAGACTTTGACCTCAAACTCTCCCCATCTCTGGTCAGTGCCCCCAGCCAAGCTGAACTGGGAGCCAGAGGGCAAGGAGCATATTGGGGAAATCAATCAGTCAGCCTCATGTCACACAAATGGGAGAGAAGAGTGGAGGCTGCACATCTAAGGTGGAAATGGAAAATATTCTGCACCGGGTATAAGATGCTAATTGTGGAACTCTGGCTAAATTTTTTGATGTGAAAAATGGTATTGTAGTAATGTAGGAAGAAAGAAAGAAAACATGCACATTATTTACCAGCAAAATATGATCTATAAAAGTATTCTTTAAAATATTTCAGTTTAGGGGCATGTGGGTGGCTCAGTCAGTTAAATGTTGGCCTTTGGCTGTGGTCATGATCCCAGAGTCCTGGGATCGAGCCCCATGTTCAGCAGGGAGTCTGTTTCTTCCTCTCCCTCTGCCCCTCCCCCCATTCATGCTCTCTCTCAAATAAATAAAATCTTTAAAAAAAAATTCAGCTTATTAAAAAAGTGGGAGAGATAGACAAGATTGTCAAAATGGCACTGATTGCTGCAACAGGCTGTACATTAATACTGACTGTTATTGTCTCAGTCTGCGAAATTTTCCATGATAAATATTACATTGAAAATTTTAAAATAAGGTTTCCCAAGCAATGTAGGAAAAATCTGTGCTTCAATGGAAAACTATGCACTGTGTGGACTCTAGATGACACCCTCCGGATTATTGGATTCTGATTTTATCTGAGCTATGTCACAACTTTATAAATTGTATGTAACTGATAGCAGGACAAGTAACTCTTGTCTAAGAACATGTAAATTCTGTCCTACCTGTTAGAGTTTCAAATGGCCTCCCTCCCGCACTGTGAAAGCAGTTAGTCTTGCCCCTGTTTGCACATTCATTTCAACATTTTTTATTCTGTATGAATGTATGCTGTTTTGATGTCTCCTTTGAACCTGTTATAACATCTCCCTGGTTCCCTGCTCACAAGTTAAATAAAAGTTCTAACACATGTTCACTTTTATGTCTGCTGGAATCATAATTTTACCCCTTCTTGAAAGTTATCTCTTAGCAGTGTAGTATTTATGTCTTTCTTGTGAAGCTGAAAGTAAAATAAATGAATTGGTATACTTATGAATGATTGTGTGTTAATGAATAATTAATTGTAAAATATTTTCAGAGTAAATTGTAAGCTAGTTGTACAAATGTTAACAAACTTTTCCTCCATAATTTTGTTTCTCATACCATTAATTCCAAAAACCCTCTTGGAATCTTTGTACCAGAGGTCTAGATGGATTTTCAGTAAACATGAGAGCTCACTAAAGTGAAATATGAGCATAGCAAGTTTGAAAACACTTCAAAACAAAAACTGAGTCACATCTCCCGAAAACCTGTTTAAGAAATCCAAAATTTTAATACAGACCCAAGATACATTGTTGAAAGACACAAGCACGGTCTGCATTATTTAACAACAAATAATCAAGTTTTAGGGCAGGAGTCTCACCTTCTATGTCTACACCACTGCTCCAATTTCTTTTCTTTCTCTTTCCTTTAACTTTGCCATCTTTTCTTCAACGGAACTAACTGCAGACACTGGAATTTCTCCACATTTTGTTACAGATATCCACTGCTACCCATTGTCACCTCTTGAATATTTAGGAGCCATTTCTCCTGGTCATCTAGGCTCTATGTTGGTTCCATTTTCACCGAGTTTAATGGCAATGAATCGGTCACTGTTCTTCTGTGTTTGTCTTATAAGAGTTTCACAGATGCAGAAATAACACATTTGGACGTCATGCCCACACATGGCACACCTCCAAAAAAGGATACTACAGCTATGTCCATGATCTCTTGCTGAACTTTCTGCCCACTCTCAAAAAAGCAGATGCTGATTTCTGAGAATAAGTAGAAAAATGTGTTGAAACAATTTTGGAGAAGAACATGCTGTATATACGCTCTTAATTCACTTTTAAACACTTTAGACTACTAGAGAAGACTGGCTTCCCTTGTATTTGTATTATCCAGAGCTCTGAGTAAAGCTTTGCATGATCTACCCCTTCCTCACCTCTTCCGGGTGTTCATTCAAACATTCCATTGAGGTGCTATCCCCCTTCATCTCTTTGTTTCCCCATAGCAATGATCACCATCTCTCATGCCATATTTTATCACTTTTTTTAAATCTTGTTTATTGCCTGTCTCCCTCCACAAGAATAAAAAGTCCCTGAAGACAGGTGTTTCTGCTTTGTTCACAGGTTACCCTCTGCACTTTGAACAAAGTCTGGAAACAGTAGCAATTCAGTAACTATTCTTTTAATGAAGGAAATGCCAGTCCTTCTCACCACTCTCTCTTTTTTTTTTTTTTAAGATTTTTTTAAATTTATTTATTCGACAGAGAGAGAGAGACGGCGAGAGAGGGAACACAAGCAGGGGGAGTGGGAGAGGGAGAAGCAGGCTCCCTGCCGAGCAGAGAGCCCGATGTGGGGCTCAATCCCAGGACCCTGGGATCATGACCTGAGCCGAAGGCAGAGGCTTAACTGACTGAGCCACCCAGGCACCCCTCACCACTCTCTCTTAAAGGCAAAGATTTGGCTTTATTTGTTTGTGCAATTCTAGCATTTACCTGGCACATGGTATATATTCAGTAAGAATTAGTCTCATGGATTCCCCTGGGAGACTCAGGTCAATTCTAGGATAGCTGCAATTGGTACAGATCAAGAAAAGCCTAATTTAGCACCCGTTCTGGTTTCCACATCATTTCCCTGATTCATCATTACCTGGGATGACTTAGACGAGGTTATCCATCTTTAGACTGCCCATTGAAAGACTAGACACGGTGGTGCAGGGTAATGGAGGAAGTATATGGTGTTTACAACTTTTTTTTGGCACTTGCTAGACATTCATTTGTATGTGTCACTAACAGGATAAAATGCCAAGAACCGAGAAGACTGCCTGGATTTGGTGCAAGGGGCTCAGAGTATTGAGTTTTTAATATGGCATTATGGCATGTGTATTTTAGAAACCACTGTGATAATACAGTTTGGGGTGGGAAGTCAGCTTGGAGCTTTAATAAGAGTAAGGAGGAAGCTTTAGTAATGAGTCGGCCACAGTGCCATTAAATGGTTGTCCTAAGGCTCCTTCCAGGTCCAAGATGAAAAAGAAAGGAGAAGGAAAGAAGGAAGGGAGGGAGGGAGGTGAGAAGGAAGGAAAAGCAAGGAGAGAAGGAGGGAGGAAGGACAAGAGAGAGGAAAGGCGGCAGGAAAGGGAGAAAAAGACGGAAACATTTGTTCTAGCAGATTGTGTGTGTGTGTGTGTGCGTGAAAAACGTCCCAACTCATCGCTATCAGTGTAGGCAAACTTTCTGATGTCTTCCCTTTGACGGTGAACACCAGGACTTCCCTCACTGAAGAAAGAAAGGCTCGGGTTACCACCCCGGGTTTCCAGAAGGAGTTGCACCGTGGGGACACCACGTGGTTCCAAGCGCTGGCCCACCCACTCGCGGGGTCGAGAGGCCCGTCGCGGCCCGGCGGGGCGGGAGGGTGGGTGTGCGCTGGGCAGCCGCCACCGGAGGAGGGGCCGGAGGGTGGCGCGGGGCCCGCGCTTTTCCCCGCCGCCCCGATGAAGTTGGCGGGGGACAGCGCGGGGCGGGTATGGCAGAGATGCGGCCGGGGCCTGCGACGGGGCTGCAGCTCAGCGCGCTGCCCGACCACTCCCCGCTGCTGCAGCCCGGCCTGGCCGAGCTGCGGCGCCGAGCCCGGGCGGCGGGCGCTCCGCCGACGCCTCTGCCACTCACCGACTCCTTCCTGCTGCGGTTCCTGCGCGCCCGGGACTTCGACCTCGACCTGGCCTGGCGGGTAAGCACGCTTCCCCGCTGCGTTCCCCCGCGCGGGCAGGGCCGGGGACCAGCGGCATGGCCAGACCTCTGGGAAATCCCGAGTTGCCTGCCGAGCCTTGGTGGCTGGCTACGCGCCCTTCTAACGCACCGGGCGGCGGGCGCGGTGGCTGCAGGTGTTCTGAGAACTCCCGCGCCGGTCCTTCCAGTTTCTCTGAGTCACGGAAAGAGGAAACCTAGAAAAAGCTGGAGCGCTCTGGGGTGATGGCCCGTTTGACCCCAAACACTGGAACTGTGCTCTAGATGAGTCTCCGAAACCTATCAAGTTTTTTGTTTTTGTTTTTTTGTTTGTTTGTTTGTTTTTTTGGGTGGGGGGGAGAATAGGGATGTCTTTCCTGTCCCTGGCCCGACGCCAGCGATGTAAAACAGAGTAACAGCTTCGAAGTAGGAAACCTAGATTTATCACATTTTAGCAGATCACTCCACCTGTGGTGGGAAAAATGAAGTTGCCAGTAAAACTGAAGGTCTGAAGCCAAATTCTAGCAAAATAGTGCCGTTATTAATAATAATACTTAAATGTTAGGACAGTAAAGCGGTCCAATATATTTTGAGTGGAAAGGTGCGGGATGAGGTGGTTCTTTTGGGTTTCCAGGTATGTTACAGATGGTTGAAGAAGGGGTGATAGGAAAACAGGAACCAAAAAAGAGGGATGTAACCTTGAGTTATGTCACTTTGGGCTCAGCATCCACTTCTGTCAAATAAGGGTGAGAATGCCTACCTCACTGATTCTGAGGATTGAACATTAACCAGTTTAGCGGAACAACACGTACCCAGCACAGAGCCTGACAATATAGTAAGCACTCAGCAATTGAACCTGATCTAGCCCTTCGGCCAAGGGGCCTCCTCGGTGTCATATTGGGAGTGGGAGACAGGGAAAGTATACCAGTGCAGAATCATAACATGACCCAGTATGAGTTTTGTTGTTGTTGTTGATAACTAATTTTTAATTGAAAAAGTAAAGAGCATAGGTGATTTTTTTATGAACAGTAAAGAGTGCAAAGTAAGTTTCTAAAAGTAACTGTATAAAGGAAAAAAGTTCCCCACCCCAAACCTTCATTTTGCTGGTCCTCTACCCAGAATCAGTTACTGTTACCTGTTTATCTTTCTAGGTATAGTCTGTGCTCACACAAGCATATGTATGTGTTTTACATTTGGCCTTGTTTGTTTGGTTTTGGTTTTTGTTTTTTGTTTTTACCTAATTTATCATAGAGATCAGCCTAGTTCAGTATGTGTTCATAAATCTTATTCTTTTTGGGGGCTGTGTACTATTCCATTGTATGGATTTATTATATCTAAATTTATTAACCAGTCCCCTGTTATTAGATAGAGGAGTTATCCTCAGCCAATGGCAATGCCCACGCATGCTGTTCTTTCCTTCATTCAGTGATTATTTTTTGAACTCTTACAATTTGCCTGGCTGTACACAAAATGCAGTAAACAAGACAAATGGGATTTCTTCTATCACCAACTGGATATCTCTTTATATATTTGTCTTTGTGCAAAAATAGGAGTAGTATCTCTTTATACATTTGTCTTTGTGCAAAAATAGGAATATATCCTTACAAGTTCAACCTGTAAAGTTCCTGGATGAAGTGAGGTATGCATTTTCAGGGTTGATGAATGTAACTGTCCTTCAAAGCATTTGCACTAATTTTATCACTTTTATATTACAAAATGGTGCCTTTTTCTCCATATTATCACCTACACTGTACTATCAAACATTATGATCTGTGTCAACCTGCTTGGTGAGCAATTGGTTCTCATTATAATATGCATTTGTTTAATTAAAAGTGAGGTTAATCATCTTTCATATATTTAAAATTTTTAGATTATTTTCCAGTTAGCTGTTTTTACAGTTTGTTAATTTTCTTCCATTTTGTTCACATAAAATATACATATACATTTTTTATTCATAAAATATCTTTATGTATTAAAGAAAATAAGCCTTTGCCCTAGTTTGTTGTCTTTTGACATTGCTTGTACTATTTTTTTTTCTGTGTGGACTTTAAACATTTTTATGTAATCACATGTATTGATTAGATTGTTCTTTGATTGTTTCTGGGTTTTATAAGCTCTTCTCCTCTCCAAAATTTTCTCTAGTAATTTATGATGTCTCTTTTTAATGTTGGAGTTGCTAACCTACTGGGATTTATTTTGATGTTAGGAATGAAATAAGAATCTGACTTTATTTTTGTTTCGTCAGATGGCTACTCAGGTATCCCAACATCATGGGTAATAAACTAATATTTACTCAGCAACTACTAAATATAAAGACAATCTTAGGTCCCATGAGGAGTGCAGTTTAAATGAAACATTAAACATATAAATGTGTAGAGATCACTAATAATAAAAAAGTGTATGATTTACTGATTTCATTTTAGCTGCTTTTCAAAAGAATGTCTAAACACAAGAAGGAATAAAAGTTACCTCCAGCAGCTGTTATATATATTGTTTTCTGTATTCTTTATTTTCCTGAATTGTTTTCATTTCACCATGTCCTTGAGGAATTGGTTAGCAAGACTGTCCAAATCCACTGGATAGGGATCAAGTTTCTGTTTGTGAACTCTTTGCCTTACTTTTCTGCCAACTGGAAAGGAAAGGGAAAGGCTTAGAGTGTGAAACTATTTTTTTTTTCAATTTCCTCCATAAAGGCAGCTAATTTAACTCAAACCCCCTTATTTATAATATAAAAGCTCTATAGTTTTAGTATATGAAGAAAGCTTGATAAGCCCCTCAGTTACAATGAAATTTCTCATTATTCTAGTTTTTGTATTTGAAGATACAGTGAATTAATGAGGTTTTTATGATTCTAAAAGTTTATAGAGTACCAAGTATTTGGGTAAATAGTGTTTGTGTGGATCATCTCATTATTTTCTCATTTTAGAAGAAACTGAGATGCAGTTTCTAGTCCAAAGTCAGGTATTACGTGGTAGAGGAGGGATTTGAACTTGGGTTGAACTCTGCAGAGCCTATGCTCACAAGTATACTGCGCTTGCCCCTTCTGTTCAAAACAATGAACATAAAACGGCCAACTGTTAACCTCTGTGTGTCCTACATGTTCTTGTGAATTCCTGTCTTTTATAAGTGACTAGTTCAGTTCCCTATGTTTTTGCTCTATGTGGCAAGTTTTTTTATCCTTTAAGTATTTTTACGGTTTCCCCAAAGTCTTTGAAGCTTTCAAAAATCCATTGACTCTTCCTGTAGCTTCTTTTGTAGAATTTGTCATATCACATGTCAGTTTCAGTGACTCTGCTCCTGATAGTTACTGCCCTTAAACAAATGTGTAACTTCTCTGAGCTTTACTATTCTTATCCATAACATGGGATAACAGTAGTTACCTCTCAGGATGGTTGTGAGAAGGAATTGAAATGATGCCATTAAACCCTGTAAACGCAGCACAACTATAGCTGTTATTTTGTTTGAAAGCACATGAAAAATGTAAGAAGAAACTGACTCTACTACAAAGCATAGTTAAAATAAACCCTAACTTTTTACATTTATTTATTCCTAACTGGAGCAAAAACAGGTGCCTTCCAGTAATGAATGTTCACCTGCTGCCAGTTTTTTTTTGTTGTTGTGGACTTCTGATATTTGTTTGAGAATTGCTGAGTAGCAGTTTGTGTTATTTACATAACTTATTTATGTCAGCCGAGTTTTGAATTTATTTGTCAGAGGAAAAGTAATGCTCAAATATCCAGGTTTAGATACTTCAATTTGCAAAAGTTAAATGTCAAAGGCAGGAGAGTGATTTGCACACTTTTATGAAAAAGTCAGCTTTTCAAGTATGTGAATTCGGCTGGTTTATTCATGCATTAATTTATTCTTTCATTCAACACTTGTACCTATCTCCTGGGTGCCCAGCATTCTGCAGAGATGAATAAGCTGAGGACCCTGCCTGTTACCTAAAGATCCCTTTTAATGAAGCTACAACTTCTATGATTCCATGGGAAATTAAAATCGTTATTTTTATATAGGAGCTAATATGCTGCTTCTAGCGTTTTGCTTGAAACAGAATTAAAAGGACTATTTTTGTATCTGAGGGAGCTATCAAAGTAATGAGCACTGTAACATTCTTTTAACACTTATTCTGATGCCCTCTAAGACAGGAGGAGGAAGAGAAACTCAAAGAGTAGAATGAATATATCAGAATCTACAATGTACCTTTTGTTCTTTCTGCTTTTGGAAATTGCTATTTAGGTCACCAGTTATTTCTTTGTTGGCTAATTTAGGGACTTTTTTCTTTCCTACCTCGCAGTTTTATCCAGCCCATGGCAACATTCTCTTTTTTAAAAGAGTTCAGAAAAGTTTATTAAATGAAGAAATGAGAGGGAGAAAGACAGAGATAGAGAAAGTTAGAAAGACAACATCAGGGAGAGAGAGAGAGAGGAGAGAGGGGCAGGAGACATACATAATTTTTTCCTCCCTTCTGTGCGCCATGGTGTCAAGGCTCCTCCAGTCCAGCCAGCTTTTCTCTTTCTCCAGCCCTTGCCAGCCATTAACGTTGCTCCAGGTTTGGAATTTCACCCTCTACTTGGCTTTTAAATTTATATTTGTTCTTTCTCTTCCAGGTCATCCCTACTTTGTGATCACACCTGTCATGTTTATTCCAGTGACTCTCAAATATGAAATTCGTCCCTTCCTTTCATCTAAACTTCCATTTCCCACCTCTTTAAACTCAAAACAGACTTATTGTTGGGGTGCCCAGGTGGTGCAGATGGTTAAGCCTCCGACACTTGGTTTCAGCTCAGGTCTTGATCTCACGGTCGTGAGATCGAGCCTTCCCTCAGGCTCCACGCTGAGCGTGGAGTTTGCTTGAGATTCTCCTTCCTTCTCCCTCTGCCCCTCCCTCTTGTGCTCTCTCTCTCTCTCAAAATAATTAAATCTTTAAAACAAAACAACAAAACCCAAACATATTGTCATTTTACAAAAATTGAGAATGCTAAACATCGTGAAGAGGAAAATTAAACCATAATAAACTTTAAATGCATTGATTTTAGTATTCTCCACAATATACTGGCAATATCCGTATTTCTTGTAAATGCAGAGTAACCATTATTGGTGGTTCTTTAAAATGAAAAGAAAACAGGATTCCTTCAGACCATACTTTACCAAGACCTACTATCTGGGCTTACTGTTCTGCTCAGAATACATACCACTATTAACAAAGCTGATTTTTATTGTTTTTCTATTAGTAGAAAGTATGGGAATGGTATAGAGATGTTCCTTTATATCTTTGATTTAGCTCTTTTTTGTAGGAAAGAAAATGAAACCAAAAAATTCTAGTTATCTTTAACATAAACCTGCACTAAGATACTCAGATGAGCAATAAATCCAAATAACTTTCCTATTACAACAATAGCAGGGGTAACTACCACTCATTATGTCCATGTATGCTTTACGTTTAATCCTGCAAGCAGATATGGAGGAAACAAGTCACAAAGGAGTTAAATAACTACCCAAGATCACACAGGTGATATGTGGTAGAGTCAAGGTTTTTCTGATGAAGCAGCCTGGGAATTTAACTTTTCACTACAAAGCACGGCATGTATGATCCAGTTGTCACCAGCAGGTCAGCCCCAATGAGCGCAGGCATTTTATTTTGTTCATGGCTATAACTCAAGTGCCTATCCAGTGTGTAGAACAATGTAGATGCTCCAAAAATATTTGTACAGCTAATTCATTTGATTTCTATTTTTCCTTATTTCAGAATGGACTAACAGTAGATGTTTCAGTTAGCTATTGCTGAGTAACAAGTCACCCCCAAATTTAGTGGCTTAAACCGCAACTATTTATTTGTCTGTGATTCTCTCAGTTGGGCAGGGGCTGAGTGGGGATGACTCATCTGTGATCCACATTGCATCAGATGGGAACTTGGCTGAGACCAGACCAAGATGGGCTCCAGTTGTCTAGTGCCTCTTTCCACATAGACTTACTATTTAGTAATCTTATTCTGATGTGGTTTCTGGGTCCCCAAAAGCAAATGTAGAAAGTCCCAGCCTTCCTAAACTAGCACAGTGTCACTTCTGCCAAAGCAAAATGTAAGGCACAGTGTCACTTCTGCCAAAGCAAAATGTAAGGCTGGCCCAGATTCTGGGGGGAGGAATCAACTGGATTCCACCTGTAAGGGGACAAATGGCATGTGTCTACCAGGAGGGGAGGTATTATTGGTAGCTATCTTTGGAGACTACCAACCATAGGAGACAAATGAAAATTACTCAACTTTGAATTTGTGATGAAGTCTTATCACCTGCAATGCTTGATGACGGGAACTTAAATTTTTACAATGAAAAAAAAAATACCCCAGATTAAAATCCTGACATAATGGATGGTAAGGGCCGTACATAATGCCAAGGCTTTGCTTCCGTTTTTACAAGGTGCTTACCATGTTTGACATCTGTAGTCAATTTTTATTTTATTTTTCAGTTACTGAAAAACTATTATAAGTGGAGAGCAGAATGTCCAGAAATAAGTGCAGATCTGTGCCCTAGAAGTATTCTGGGACTTCTGAAGGCTGGTTACCTCGGAGTCCTGAGAGCCAGAGATCCCACTGGCAGCAAAGTTCTTATTTACAGAATCGGTAAGTCATATACAGCACTGCTTTTCTTTTTCTTTCTTTTTCTTGGCTGCCATATTGAAAGCTTTATGAGTCCATATTTAAGAATTTTGCTTTTCAGGCTTTAACTTAGGTTTAATTTAGATTGTAATGTCCCTCAAATATAATAAAACTGGCAACTGTGAGAAAATTAGAAACCAACAAAAAGCTTGCTTCCGTTCTTCCACACAGTCAGCTGTATAAAATAAGAGAGAAAGAAAGCAGAGTAGAGAAATATGGGGGTAAAGGTGAAAAAGATCAAGGTAAAGTGTTTAGAAAATGCTTAGTAGGAAATCCAAATAAGAATTCTGAACGGTAATAACACAAGCTCCATGAGAGCATGGATTTTGTCTGTTCTATTCACTGTATCCTAACACTGAAACCAGGACTTAGTATATGGTAGGTATGTATTAAATATTTCTGGAGTGAGTGAATGGCTAGTTGGATAACACCCGAGGCTGAGGAGCCAGGGACTCATTCTCTGGGGCGGGGGAAGGTCCAGTGGGAAAGCGGCATCCCTGAGTAGCGTTGAAGATACTGTATTCCACATACCCCTCTTGTCATAGCTTCCCCTTTTCACCGTTAGGCCTTCCTAGTATTCCTGTAGTGTGACTGTCCCTTCCTTAGACCTGTGTGTGATTAAAAATGGCATGTAATGAAGAAGGACTCACACTGCTCCCAGCATCCTCTCGTGGCCTCTTTATAGATTTGCTTTTTCTACCTGATTATAGATAAGATACCTGCTTGTAACTCAACTGTTTATGATCTTGTAAGAAGGCACTGCATGTAATTCTTTAGGGTATCAGAAGACCGAGGAGAATGATTCCGGGTGTTTGCTCCTGCTTATGTGTCAGATACAATTGGGTCAGTCGTGAAGTCACTGTCCATAAAACAGATGTCACAATGTCTGCCCTGTCCTTTTGTTGCCCCACCAGTGTTATAGGATGATGAATGTAGTTCCCCAAGTTCTTTAGAGGTAGAGTTGCCAGAGTGACGATATTATCTATGTTTTATGTAGCAAGTAACCATAGAGTGTATGAAAATATGGGATGTCCAGTTTGAATTTGAATTTCAGATAAACAGGATATAATTTTTTAGTATCAGTATGCTCCATACATACTAAAAAATTATTTGTTTTTTATCTGAAATTCAGCTTTAACAGGGTGTCTTATATTTTATCTGGCAATGCTACTCAAAGGTCCCAGGAACATAAAACTGAAACCTTCAGGGGGCTCTTTCTGCAAGTGTCCTGGCTCTGTACTGCCTGGCTGAAGTTTTTTCAAATTTGTGCATAAATTACCTGGGGCAAGTTAAGAAGTAAAAATGACATCTTCATAGTGAAAAAACTAATGTGCTACTTTGATCATAAATACCTTAACACTGGGGGCATCTGGATGGCTCAGTCAGTGGAACGTGTGACTCTTGATCTCGGGGTTGTGAGTTTGAGCCCCACGTTGGGTATAGAGATTATTTAAAAATAAAAGCTTTATGAATAAATAAATAAATACATACATACATACCTTAACACTGCATCAATTGTCTTCTATTGCTTAGTGAGAGGGTTCCTTATGGTACATTAACATTTAAGTATACTGTTTTTAAAATCAAGAAAACATGTTGGTTGGGGCGGTCCCTGGGTGGCTCAGTCGGTTAAGCATTTGCCTTCAGCTCAGGTCATGATCCCAGGGTCCTGGGATCAGGCCCCATATCCAGCTCCTTGCTCGGCAGGGAGCCTGCTTCTCCCTCTCCCTCTGCCTGCTGCTCCCCCTGCTTGTGCGCTCTCTCTCTGTCAAATAAATAAAATCTTAAAAAAAACAAAAACAGAAAACACGTAAGTTAGTGATGGTCAGAACAGAAGGGCATGCAGCAAATTTCCTGTGTGTTATGTAGAATAAGATCTTATTCTAGGGTGCAAAGGGAAAACTCAGAAGAGGTTTAGGAGTAAAAGGAAAGGATAGGATAAAGATTTATAAATTTCCTAAATGTAATTGAATTAATGGGAGAAACTAAAAAAGGAAATCTGTGGTAGAGGTTTTCGGTAGAACATTAGCATAACCACCTTTCCCTAGGTACCATCTCTGCAGTGAAAATGCACAGAACCTTTTTTCTCCAGTCCATCAGGGCAACACAAGGTGAAACTCAGTTTTTGCCACTATTAGCCTACCAGCCAGATATAATTTTATGCCTTTTGAAACTATTATACTGTCGCAGCAAAAATAAAATTTAACAGTGAGTATTAAGTTTTGACTATGGCTTAGTTCTTAGGGTTAAAGTTCTACAGCACATTGCCCAGGTTGGAACTGCAGCTCTGCTATGTTCTAGCTACGTGGGCAGCTATGTACCCGTAATCCCATTTTCTCTGTCAAACAGGCATAGTAAAAACCTATCTTACGGGGTTCCTGTGAGCATTAAATCCTGTAATACACATGAAATATAATTAGAACATTACTTGATATATAATAAGCACTCAATAAATATTAAATAGATGCTGGAAAAGGAATGAAGAAGTTAAGTCATATTTTCCTTTTGCCTTAAAGGAGCTTAGAGTCTAGACCAGCGCTATCCAATAGAATTTTCTATGATGATGAAATTGTTCTACAGTAGCCACTAGTCACATGTGGCTATTGAGCACTTGAAATGTGGCTTTTGCAACTAAGAAATTGAATTTTTAATTTCATTTAATGTTAATTAGTTTAAATTTAAATAGCCACACATGGCTAATGGCTACCCCATTGGACAGCACAGGTCTAGACAACTATGTTGGTGAGCTTGGAAATTTAGGCCAGTAACTATTTTCTTGACTGCAGACTTTCAATCATTCTGCTTGTATTTTTCACCATTTTAGCTTTTCTGCCAATGTCTGAAGTAGTATAGTATATTTGAGCTGGGTTATCCATGAATTGATTACTCAAATTCTTACCAGGCAGCTGAGTCTCTTAAAAAGCAAAGGGCAATCCCATTATGCCTTTCTGGGAATACTTCTGATTGTCTCTTTTCTATCTTCGATTTTTTCCTTGCTAGAAGACACTCCCTATCAACATTTAAATCTATTAAGGGTCAGCCATCCAAAACAAAACAAAAACTCCTTCTCAATCCCACAAGATCCTCCAGCCTCCACCCCAGCCATCTCCCTACCCCTCATTCTCAGCCAAACATCTCAAATTAGTGATGTTCACCATCCATATTTTCACAATTTTTCACAATTCCTCTCAATCCACCCTGGCCTGGTTTCACTTTCACCTCTGTGCTGAAATGACCTTAACAAATCATCAGTGACCTTCTTTTCACCAAATCTAGTGGACATGTTTAGTTCTGTTTTACTTGATCTCTCAACACAGCAAACCACTTCCTCTTTCTTGAGATACCCTCTTCCCTTGGCTTTTCTAATGCTACATTCTCCTGATGTTTTCCTGACTTAAACTGGCCGCTCCTTCTGAGTCTCCTTTGCTGGCACCACCTGTTCTACCACCTTTTCAATTCTGAAATTCTTTAGGGCACTTCCTCTTCTTATGCTACTTTCTTTGTAGACCTAAGATAATCCCTGTTGCAGGCTGTCATGCAAGTACAAACAACTCTCAGATTTCTGTCTTCACCCCACCATCTCCTGTCCCCAGGGATCTGTAGGAGCAGCTCCCTATTCCAACTGTCTCCAGTTGGATGTCTCTCATTCACCATTTTTACGTGTCCAAAACTACTTACGATTTTTTCCTCCCAAAACATTTCTCTTTCACTGTTTCCTCTCTCAATAAATGGTACCACCATTCTACCCAGTTGCCCAAGCCAGAAACTTTGGTATTTTGAAACTTTACCATTACTTAATCATGAATCTTTTCTTTCCCCTTTCTCATTTGTCTCCTTAGGCACTCCTTGGAACCTTCAGTATGAAGACTTGCATTTTTTCCAGCTTTGGAACATTTTTCTCTACTGTTATTCCTCTTTCCCCTCTTCCCTATTCTCTGCATTATTTCCTTCCAGAACTCTAATTAGTTGGATGTCAAAACTCTGGATCTAGCTGCATGTCTCTAGCTGCATGAGTCTTTTGATGCATACATATCAATTGTTGGCTCTTTTCAGAGAATTCCTCAGCTTCGTATTCCAAACCATTATGCACTCATTGGCTGTGTCTTTTCTGCTATTTGTCCCATCAACTGAGATTTACTTGAATTATCATCTTTTTATTTCCAAGATCTCAACTGATTCTTTTAAATAATAACCTGTTCTTATAATAATAGCCTACATTACCCTTTTATTCCCTCACTGAAACTATCTTGCTTCTTTTTAATGTCTCTTGCTTTATTAACTGTTTCCTTAGGTTTTAATGTCTTTGTCTATTGAGTGTGGTTCCCCTCTTCTTTGTGTGTATTTTTAAAAATGTTATAATACTTAGTGAATGTGTATCTTCTTTTAAGATCACCTGTTTGCCTGTCCATTACTGTCATTTCTGCTTGCCCTGGCCTGCCCAGGGATGGTGGGGGAGGGGAGAGGACAGGAATGTCAGTAATGTTTTGTTGTTTCCCCTGGGTGTAGGCAGCTACCAGAGTGCTTCCCTGGCTCTTTTCCAAAGCCCACACTTACTGTTCTGGCCTGTGCAGACATGACAGCTATGTGCTGTTGCCACCGAGGGGTGTCTGATACATCAGCCTGCCAGTCTGCTCTTCATCCATTTCCCTTAGCAACCTCTTCGGTTACTATAGGGACCTTAGTTACTCTTTATAATCCTTTATCATCCAAAAGCCCTTGCTTTTCCCATTTCCAACACCTCCGAGCTGGGAGCATACCTGGGGACATTTTCCTCTTTAGCCACAACCCTCTCCTGAATGTTTTGGGCTATAGCTTCATCTGGCAATCAAATCCAGCCTGCATTCATTCTCTTCTCCCCCATGCCCTTATCTGTTCTTCCCTAGGGATTTGAGGATAGAGGAAATAGCAGGAACATGTTTTTGGACTACCAAATTGATCCATTATTCAATTCACGCTCTTTGTACATGTTTTTATTTCTACTGACATTTTAAATCTCAAAAGAATTAGTTTCCCTTTGTAAATCTTCCTGAATCCTTACACTATGCTGAGATATGCTATTTTTAAAATTTTTTTTAGCACAATGGGACCCCAAAGTTTTCACAGCTTATGATGTTTTTCGCGTAAGTCTAATCACATCCGAGCTTATTGTACAGGAGGTAGAAACGCAACGGAATGGTATCAAGGCTATCTTTGATCTAGAAGGCTGGCAGTTTTCTCATGCTTTTCAAATCACCCCATCCGTAGCCAAGAAGATTGCTGCTGTTCTTACAGTAAGTGTATATTTTAACTCTTTGGGATACTAATTCCAAATAATAGATTTCAATTTAGTTATATGTTCAACAAAGCAAGAGGATAATACATTTATTAGAAAATAAATAATTTTAAAATGACACATAGAATTCAATAATGCTAAGAGGAAATAAAGTGCTATTAATTCATAAAAGAAAGAATGTTGCAAGAAACTGAAAATAGGTTCAAAATTAGTAACTACAGAATTTATACATTTAAATAATAGCGTGGTAACTTTCTCTTTCTGTTATTAATATTTTCTTCCTAAATTAAAAAATTGACTCAAAACAATATTTATAGCAATGGTACAATAAAATGTTACATTCTTGGTAGGTATAAATTGATACAATCCCTTCAGAAATTAAAAGGTTTTTAAGATGGCCATCATCTTTGATCCAGTAATTCTACTTTCGGGGACCTAGCCAATGAATAATCTGAAATACAGTAAAGACTTCATATATAATAACAATAGTAGCTTATTATGTGCCAAGTACTTTGCTAAATGTCTCAAGTGCATTACCCTTTAATGACCAAACAAGCCTATAGCTATTATTTTTCCCATTTTACAGATTAATTAACTATGTCAGAGGGGTGACATAGCAATGCCCAAGCACACACATTTTGTCAACAGTGAAGCAAGAATTCCAGTTCAGGTCATCTGAATGTAGGAGTTGTGTTTATAACCACCATTGCCTCCGATAAATAAAGATAGTTACTATAGCATCAATTTTTATAGATGAGAATTAGAAACAGTTTATTTTTCCAGAAATAGGAAAATTATGGTATATCCATTTGATAGATTATCGCAACAATATTAAAACTCATGATATGTGTAAAAATTGTATTATGTCAATGAAACAAAACAGGGTGCAAATTATTTAGACAGCATATTGGCAATTATGTTTAAAATAAAATTATTCATAGAAAGAACCTGGAAGGAAAAGCTCCAAATTGATAACACATCTGTAAAAGGTATGCATAGGGGAAAAAAAAAAGAATTTTGCATGAAAGAAATTTGGCGGGAGAAATCTGTATGTGAGCACATTTTGTGTAGGAAAACTATTGATGAAGTGTTTTTTTTTAATTCTTAATGTTTTAAGCTTTCTAAATAAACCTGTATTACTTTGATGTGAAAGACCTATACCTGTGCCAGAAGTTTAAAAGTGTGTGTTTACTATTTCTTCAGCTTCTATGAGATTTTAATTTTTTTCTCAAAATAAAAATTAGGGGAACATGGTTAAATATAAACATCCAAATGACTCACTGGTTCGTTGAAAGAACATTTATATGTGGTTGGAAAAGATATTTTCTGTGCTTACTTACAAAAGATGCAGGTCTTTCTTAAAATACTTTGCCTAAGCTATAAGGTGAAACCTTTTTCAGAGATCTTTCCTTAATCTAGTGACGGTGAACTGCAGAGCAGGATATTGTGTTGATGGAATAAATAATTCTGAAAATAAAATCCCACTTTAGGTACTGCACTAAGTAAAGCAAGTGTTCAGAGAAGGGACTGGTCAATAGGAATATATATTGATTTATGCTTTGTTATTAATAATTTTTTTCTTTATTTTCAAAAGGATTCCTTTCCATTAAAAGTTCGTGGTATCCATTTGATAAATGAGCCAATAATTTTCCATGCTGTCTTTTCCATGATTAAACCATTCCTGACTGAAAAAATTAAGGAACGGGTAAGTAAAACATATTCAAGTCACTATTCTTCTGTACCAAATGTTCCAATCCTTTTTATTTAAGGATTGCATTATTACCTCCCCTCCCCACAATTAGCCCAATGTTTTAAGTATTTGTCTAACAAAGCATTTTTATAAATTAAAATTCCTTTTTAATTTGGAAAATCAAGTTAGGCTGTGGGGGGAACAGCCTCTCATTCATTGAAGTGGGAGTGCAAAATGGTATATTCCCTATAGAGGGCAGTGTGATAATAGTTATCAAAATCACAGCCTTTGCACTTTTGGGATTTTATCCCACAGATATACCAGCACATAAACAAAATTACAGATACAAAAGGATTCATTGCAGCAAAAGATTGGAAACCACCAAGTGTTCATCATTAGGGAACTGGTTAAATAAACAGCTGTATCAACACAATGGAATACAGTAAGACTTTCATGATGTAAAGTGAAATAAAAAAATGAAGAATAGTTTTTATAGTATACTACCTTTTGTATAAAAAGGGGAGAAATCAGAATCTCTAGTTGTATTTACATTAAAAGGATACAAGAAAGCAACCTAACTATATGTAATAGAGTAGAGGTGTGGATGGGGTGGATGAGGTTTGAGTAGGGACCAAGGCATCTCATTGTATATCTTTTATCTTGTTTTGATTTCTAGCCATATGAATGTATTATCTGTGCAAATAAAAAATAAATGTATTTAAATTAGACATGCATAACTGAAAACCACAATACCCAAGGTATGTGACTTAATGTCATGTTAATTAAAGCAAAGAGATTTGATGGGTTTCTTTGTTTTTGTTTTTACCTATCTTGTGGAGCCTTATCTCAGGTGAATATCTAATATCTCTTAGGATTTTTCAAGTATTAAAAATAAAATTTGAATTCCCAAGAATGGCAACCACTCTTCTACATTAATCTATAAAGGATAATTTGTAGAGATTATCCAGTAGGAATTTCTATCTGTCTTCAAGAAGAACTACACCTATGAAGATGGCCACTTTTCATTTTAGCATTTTTAAAAAAGTCAATTTTGCGGGGCTCACTTTTGTCTCTCTTCAGTGTAGCTTGATAATATCTGACACGTTTTGTTTAACTCTGAAAGATCTAAAAATAAGTATTTCTATTTTGGGTTATATTCTGGACAAATAAAAACAAAAACAATGAACCGAACCTAATGAATAGGAGAATATGAGCAAAAAAGAAAGAAAAATAAAAAAATTGAGAAGGTAGGTGAAGCATTTCAGTGAAAGGTAATTGACATGAAATAGACTTGCCAAAGTAAGGGAGATGGGGACCCAATCAAGCCATTCTCCTCCCTTTCAACATTTTGGCAATACCTTGTGAGTGTTTTTATTTGCCCCCTTCTGAGGAAATAGTGGAATTATTTTCAATTAGCTGATGGTATTTTAAACATTTCAGAAGAAATCAAGAATCGGGACTCTGAGGTTCCCAACTCCAGGAAACTTGTTTCATTCATTTTTCAATTCTCCTATCCTAGCATACAGTAGCTGTTTTTATTTTTTTATTTTTTAAAGGTTTTATTTATTTATTTGAGAGAGAGCACATGAGAGGGGGGAGGGTCAGAGGGAGAAGCAGACTCCCTGCCGAGCAGGGAGCCCGATGCGGGACTCGATCCAGGGACTCCAGGATCATGACCTGAGCCGAAGGCAATCGCTTAACCGACTGAGCCACCCAGGCGCCCCCGTAGCTGTTTTTAAATGATCATTGAATGTATAGATGAACTAGCAGATGGAAAAAGGGTACTTATTTATTTTTAGCAAGATGTGCTTTTAATTGAAGGCTCTAAGTCTTTATTTTAACTTCATGGCATTATATGATCACTTTTTATAGTTTAAAATATTTGAAAATTTAAGGTTCTCAACCATCATAATTATCTCAATTCTGTCCTAGCCAAGAGTATCCATCAACTGTACCACATAAATTACTCCCCATATACATAGCGGTGTGTGCAGATATATGCTTCTAATTCATATGAACTAATACCAGGAAGTATATTTTTATCATCTCTAGAACAGTCTCAGGATGTTAGATATTTTGCTAAGAATCACCTGCACATTAGGGAATAGACCATATAAAATAATTTTATTTAGAGTTTTAAAAATCTATTTTTGAAAGAGGACAGAATATCTTTCTATAAATCTTATATAGTTATACAAATACAAATACATATAAAAAACAATAAGGTGGTTAGACTCATAAGCAGCACAATAGAAATTTAAGTATAATTCTTACATAAGCAGAGAAATAAAGGGCACAGTATCTATACATGCTCTCCTCTCTTGAAAGTCATTAAAATGCCTTGTTCTATGGTGTTGATTTTACATTAGAAATATATCTAATCTACTGAGAGACTGAGGGCATATCTTCTGAAACATTTTGGCTATTTCAGATTCACATGCACGGGAACAATTACAAACAAAGCTTACTTCAGCATTTCCCACACATTCTTCCTCTGGAATATGGTGGTACAGAATTCTCCATGGAGGACATTTGTCAGGAGTGGACAAATTTTATAATGAAGTCTGAAAATTACCTCAGCAGCATTTCACAGATCAGTCAATGAGAAGAAGTTACTTAATGTCAATGACTTCCTAATTATAAATACATGAGTGAGATCCTGCCTGGTTATATGAATGAAAGAAAAAAAATCCTTTAAGCTAATTAACATTTTTCTGATTGATCTTTTAAAATGTAAAACTCTTCTGACATGAGCAACATGGATATTTGGGAAACTTCTTGACTTTTTAAATGCATTTTCTGTATCTTTCAAGTAGTTAAATGTTAGTATACCTTAAAAGCATAGAAAGGATTCCTGATTTTTATACTTGAAAGTATCTCCTAAAGTAGCTGTTTCTGAAAAGTTTCATTTTCCACAAGTTATCTGACTACATTGGTTTAGTAATAAATGTATAAATGGTCCACTGAAAAGAAGAATTAGCACAAATCAACTGATGATGAAAATTATTAACTCCCATCTTGGGTGGATGTCAGATTAGATTATAATTCAGATTAAAATCTGAATACAGTTTTACAGAGTTATTCTGTGGACCAGCAAGATAGTTCATCTCAGGAAAGTTCTATTTCAGTATATTTACACAACAGAAACTTTTGATTGAGGAGTCTGTACACCATAAACTATTGTATGTAGCATCTAGACCTCTTTATGAAATTACTCATGTTGATACAATTGATAATCAAAAATAATTTAGGAAATATTTCAGGTATAGCTGATGGTTTCTTAATATTATTTCTGCATTTTCAAATAAATCTAGAATGTAATTTTGACTTCAGTTTTTGGTTATTCTTATCATGACTACATAGAGAATTAGAAATGGAATACTATTTAATTGTCATACATGGACTCTATTTTTAATTGAACAATAACACAACTACACAAAAGAAAGGAAATGTTTACATTTTAAAAATCACTGTCAGTTACACCTGGAACTTTTCACATTATGTATGAAATAATTTTACTTTTACTATATATCAGAATATTCTAGCCAAATTCTAATTCACATTTACTTTAAAAAACCAGTAGTTAAAGTGTGCTGTTTGTATTATAGTTTATGTCAAAGAATATTTCATTTATTGACACAATGTCAGTATAGCTTTCAATTTATGACAATTTGATAGTGTTTCATGATTTTTTTTATTTTATTTTAAGCTTGAAAATAAAAAAACACAGGGTGTAAAATTTGTTAAACATTTGTTTGGCTTACTTGGGTTTCAACATTAATCATACAATAGTATCTTTGTGAAAGGATATATGAAGGGTGTTTTTCTTTATAAGAAAATTATTCTAATCAGGTGAGCTGATACTTGTGATTCTCTGTACGTATGTCTATGAAAAAATTGAGAGCACTTGTGAATGTTCTTTAGAGAACATACTTAATTTTGACTTGGCATTGGGAAGCTAACTTTACATTATAATTTTTATTAAAAAATTAGATCATGCCTGTTTTCTAAAAAAAAAATTATAAAGTCTTCCTTACAAAATCATATAATTCACAAAATTGTATAATTAGAAATAACAGCAGAATAAACTCATTGAAAAAGAATAAACAATAACAAGAACAAAAAGCTCTGGTTTACCCAACTTTTATTCCTCTGTAAAGGAGGTTTATATCAGAGTTCTACTTAATTTGCTTTTGGGTACTTAAAACACTTTCTTATGACACTGTGAAGCACACGAATAAAGGGTAATATTTAAAGATGTCTCTTAAATGTGATTTACTGGTGATGTCATTAGCAGTAAATAGAATTAAAATACGTCAATCAACAGAAGTACATTTCATGATGGGACTTTGACATTTTTTTTAAATATCACTGAAGAACATTAAAAGAACAATGTGAAATGAGCAGGCAATTTTACAAGGTGGTAAGATAAATAACTATCTAATTGTCTCTATTACTTTACTGTAATTGCACCAGAAGTGCCGTTTATTTATAAGGTTAACACTAACATGTGCTCAGTATGTTATTGAACTGCACAATAATTTATTTGCTTTAATATTGTTCAAAAGAAAATAAAGATCTTTCACATAAACAATAGCTGTTTCTTTTTCATTTTTAAATACAATACAAATATTAGGTGATTGTTCTCAAAAATTGCTTTTCTTTACAGATAAGTTTAAGAAAAACTAACCACATCTGGTTGTCCATTACACAAATGCTAGTTTTTCCTCTGTAAGTTTTCATTACAGGCTGCTTTTCCAGGCTGCTGAGTTCAACACTATCTTCCTCTAGTGTCTTTTGCTGTGCTTAAAGGGACCACAAACTAATATCATGAAATTAAGCCATGCAGATTTAATAAGCTAAAACTTCTAAGCGAAAAAAGAGTGTGCTACTTAATCAGATAATTTAATTTTGAAACGATCTGCTGTTAGGCTAGATTGTGATTTTATATTTATATTATATATTTTTAATATATATATATATTTTTAAAGATTTTATTTATTTATTTGAGACAGAGAGAATGAGAGAGAGAGAGCACATGAGAAGGGGGAGGGTCAGAGGGAGAAGCAAGCTCCTTGCTGAGCAGGGAGCCCGATGCGGGACTCGATCCAGGGACTCCAGGATCATGACCTGAGCCGAAGGCAGTTGCTTAACCAACTGAGCCACCCAGGCGCCCATATTTTTAATATATTTTTATATAGTATAAATATTATATATTTTTATAAAACATATACTTGTATATTTAAATATATATAATATTTATACTATATATTTTTCTTACAGAAATAACATGGAAGAACTAGAGCATATACCGTCTTTGCCACTCATCTAAATTAAGCCTGTAGCTCACAAAACAGGTGAAACCTACAAACCAACCAAAAACTCAGTAAACTAGTAGGATGGTGTTGTCTGAAACACTCTTTACTGGCCTTATATGTTGAATTTTGCCACACTTAGATGCTGTGGAGGAACTGTGATTTACATAGGTGGAACTAGAAATGGGGGTAATAAAATTAGGATTGGCAGCAGTACATTTCCTCTGATTTTCTTGCTAGCAAGGACACATGTCGTCCTCCTCCTGCCCCCATAGCTAGTACTTGCTTGACTGCTCTCTTTTCTACCCAAGTCAATCATATTAATCCATAAAATGTCTACTTTTTTTTTTAAAGATTTTATTTGTTTATTTGTCAGAGAGAGCACGCACAAGCAAGGGGAGTGGCAGGCAGAGGGTGAAGCTCGCTCCCTGCTGAGCAAGAAGCCTATGTGGACTCAATCCCAGGACCCTGGGATCATGACCTGAGCCGAAGGTAGATGCTTAACCAACTGAGCCACCCAGGCACCCCAAATGTCTACTTTTGATAACACCATACACTGAATTAAATACTACAGTGAATAGAAAAATTAACTAGATGCTACCTAGAAGAGAGAATATATATACCTAAAATAGCCGGGTAAATTGCAGTATAGTGTAAGGGTCATTAGAATGGTTCCAATAGAATGCTTTGGAAGGAAAGATAATTTCCACGTGGGGTAATTGAGGATGTGTTCTTAGACGAGGTACAATTTGAAGCAGAGCCTTTAAGGTGAATTGACTGCCCTGGAGAAAAATGAGAACTGAGGAGAAGAAGGATATTCCAAGAAAAGAAATAGCATGAGTAAAGACAGAGACGAGAATGAATAGGCCATGTCTGAGAAATAGTGAAGAGCCCTATTATTTTTGGAGGGAGGGAATGGGTACAGGAGAGTAAGACTTCCCCTAGAAAGATGCACATGAAACATATGTGGGAGGCTTTGAACACCTGCTGAAGGGCACTCAAATGTATGGATTACTTACTTTGTGCCAGACAAAACTTTAGATTCACATACGTTGTGTCATTCAATCTCTGCTGAAAAAAAGGTAAGTGGCATTGTGCCCATTTTTACAGAAGAGAACTGAACTTTGAACGTGTCTGTCCCTGGCTCAGAGTCACACAGCTAGTGAATGCCAGCATCACACTGAACTTGGCTGGCCTGGCTATAAAGTCCACACCCTCCACAACACCACATGCTCCTTTCAGACCCAGTTCCACAGGCCACCAGATTCTACCAATTCTACTTGGAAATGTCTGACCCCAACCCATTTCTAAGATTAATCATCTCTCATCAGACCTGCTATTAGACTACCTCCACATTAGACTACCAGGGTCGCATTATTCTTGCCCTTATATACCCCTTCCACGGCTGCCGGAGTTCCCTTTCTACAAGATTTTATCCCTTGAACTTTGAGAGAGCAGCACTGCATGTGTGGTAAACTGCTAATTGGCATCCAAGGCCCTTTACAACCAGGCCCAACCTGTTCTTCTGTCCTCACATTGCAGGACTCTGAACCCCACCTATATTCTAGGCACTCAACCTTTTCACCACTTTGAAAACTATCACCCCTTCCACACCAGACATCTCAGAATCAGTAGCAAGGGAGGGAGTGAGGGGAGGGAGGAAGGGAAAATGCGTGTATTGTGTCCTCTGAACCTTTGCTCTTACTGTTTTCTCAGCTCCATGCCCTTTCCTGCTTTGTCTGTCTGCTCATCTGCAGAGTGCTGCTCACTTGTCACATCTGGGCAAACTCTAAACCTCCAGAGAATTCTTTGCTCCTACTTGTGGATCCTCTGTGTGGAGGTCTCAAACAATCCTTATGACACTGAATTTATAGCTGTTTACCTGCCTGCCTCCCTGCTGAAAAGTGCTCTTAAATGCAGACAGTCTTTTTCACCTTTGTATAATCAGTATCTAACCAGCGTCTAGCACAGGGTCAATACTCACAGGATGCAGACCTTACTGAGGCCTAGTTCTCATTGCAAGGCTGGGTGACAGCCACCAGGGGAACAGTCACAAGTGGGATGAAGGTCTGCCTTGTGCTAAATGGAATATTGTCTACTGGGAAGTTGAGCTGCCCTCAGCAGCCTCCTTACAAACCCTCAGACTTAACCTCCTCTCTCTACTTTTTTTCTCTCTCATCCTAAATGTTAGTTGTGTTACAGTGATAAGGTCCTACCCTATTGGGTTTTATTTCTGTCTCAGACTTCAATCCATTTCTCTGTTTTAAGTATTTTAAGTAATTGGCTTTAATTTTTTAGTTGATTTTAAACTTCACTTCTTTTAATTCTACATCTACACACATACATAGTACAGGCTGACCCCTATGGAGTTGCTGTAGAGACTCATTAACCACAGTTGAATAAATAAACCCCTGTGGCAATTTGGCTCTCATCAGGAGCTCCCTCTCCAGTCCACAAGAACTCTTCTGACAGGTTACCCACAGCAGAATTTTACTGTGCACTGTACTCCTCTTTCTTAGAGTACCGTGCACTTGGGGTGATATGAAGATCTGGGATGAGGAATGGTCAGGCACAGCCCGACACTGTACTCCATCTTCTTTCCCCCACTGCTCAGTCTCATCCACTCATGACTCAGGCGAACCTCTTTTGAGGAACTTCAGTCCATCCTCTGAGGGTATCTGAGCCTCATTACCCGAATTCAGTATACAGATGACCTCTGCTTAATGACGGTTGTCAATGCCCAGTATTTACTGCAAGCTCTTGCCCAAAAGGGACATAACATCTCTAAACATAAAACAATTAACAGCCCTCAAGTGCTAGCACATGATATCCTCCCTGAAGTAAAGACTTTATTCCTAAAAAAAAATTAACACCATTATCAATTTCCCTCTCCCTAACACCAAAAGACAACTCCAAGGATTTCTACAATTAGTTGGCTATCGCCAGAATTGACTCCCTAACTTTTCTGCCATTGCCTTTCCCTTATACGTCATGTCTAAGGAGATGTCCCTGACCTCCTTAATTGGGTTCCATGCCTGCAACTCAAAACGTCAAATCCTCTCCATCTTCTTCTCCCACTGTTAGAGTCCCTAATTACTCATACCCTTTCCCTTTTTTATACATGAAAGGGGTAGATACACTTTGGGGAGGGGGGCCCTCAACCAAAACACACTGTCTTCCTTACCACCAAAACTGCTCCAAAACAAAGAATACAACCTTTGATTCACATTTCACAACTAAAAAATAAATAAATAAAAGCCTTACTTCAAATAGAAATCCACCTCAACAGGAAACCTTAAATTGAAGGTCTTTGGAAAGGCCTGAAGCAGCAGATGATGATGTAGGTGACCGAATATGCCACACCCAAAATATGCCACTTGGACATAAGGATTATTTTGAGCTGAAGGCAACTGAGAAGAAGCAGTACAAGAAAAGTTCTCCACCTTCCCCCTATTTACCTAAAATAAATGTCCCCTTCTTCTACCAGGAAAGACAAAAGTTAATCACTGGAGACAACTATAGATCCTTACCAGTCCTGAGGAATCTACATAGCAAACTTTATTAGCCCTTATCTTCCACTAATTTTCTATATATTTTATTTGCCTTCCCACAATTTACCACCCCTAGAAACCTGAAGTCCTCTTCCTTTGCGAAGATGCTATATAAGCCCAAGTTCTAACCAACCCTTTGAGATACTCTTCATTGAGGTTTCTCTCACACAATGTACACTGCATGAATTTTCTCTTGTTAATCTATCTTTTGTCAGGGAACCTGGAAGAGAAGAAGGAAAAAAAAATTTTCCTCCCCTCTAATGACATGAAGTAGACTGCGTTCTCAAGAACAACTGTATGATACCATAAAGTGGTCAGCTTCCAACCAACACACCAGAACAAGATCATCCACAGGTGTTATATTCAATCCCCTCCATATTTTTCCTTTGTATTCTTCTTGTTATCCTCCTTCTCTTTTTCTATTACTGACTAGTATCAAAACTTTCTTGAACCATGTCTTTCTTTTTTGCCCTTCCTACTGAATAAGATTCCTTATTTTACCTATATTCAGGACCCCCAAACCTTTGGATGGCTTTTGCTAAACTGAGATTACTCAACCTTAACATCTTTCTTAAAATTGTTGCCTTTGTTCACCCTTTCCTTCATTTTTCCTCAAATTCTTCTTCCCATCCTTAAAACCACGGCTTAGCTGTTTTCCCCACACATGCTCTTTTCCTTTATTTAAATCAGTTAAACAAATAACCAAATTCAATCTGGAGCACTTTTAGAAGAGTCATGTTTATTTCTCTGGCAATTTCACAGATAAGAATTTTCTAGGTTCCAGTTTCTGTCTACATAGTTGACCTTGAACAACATGGGCTTGAACTGCATGGGTCCACTTCTATGCAGATTTTTTATAGTATAATACTATAAATGTATTTTCTCTACCATATGATCTTTGTAATAACATTTCCTTTTCTCTAGCTTCATTTGTGATAAGTACACAGTCTATAATACATATAACACACAAAATATGTATTAATCAACTGTTTATGTTATTGGTAAAGCTTCTGGTCAACAGTAGGCTATTAATAACTAAGTTTCTGGGGAGTCAGAATTACATGAGGATTTTCAACTATGTGGAGGGTTGATGCCTCATACCCCTGTGTTGCTCAAAGGTCAACTATATATCTTTTACTCGCCAACTCTAATGACAGTACTTGTAACTATTCATCATTTTCCCAAAGAAAATGCAACCTTATATCAAACAACTCCAGCATGGGTGCTGCCATGTGGAGGCACTAAAGGTTTATGTATGGAACAGTCCTAATCAGGATAGCCTCCGTATAACCATACCCTTTTCTCAGCTTCTATATGGTAGAAAAGATGACGCTATGACAAAAAATTGCCCATTTTCTTTGGTTATTCCAAAAGACACCTATTTCATCTTTGGGATCAGACCTATTGATATCTCCTAGCGTTGGGCAGACTCATATTACCTAGCCAGTCTTGTGAGTCCTTACCAGATATGTAGCCCAACTACTTCCTTAAAGTATTTAAATTCCTCTTTGTCCTCTTCAATGACTCTCATTGATCTGGACAGTCTACCAGTAACTGTGTTTCCTTAAAATGTGAAGGCTGACATCAAAATGTTATCATATTCTTCCTTTCTCTGCTGGACCTGACGACACCCTTGAAAGGGAAGCCAAGAGCTTGGTAGGAGATCTTGAGGACTTGGATGCTGCATCTGACCACATCTGAGCTATCTTTTTGCCTGGAGCATCTCCACTATGGGCTACTCAAGAATTGAGTCAAAACTCTCACATCTTGGGTGCCTGTGTGGCTCCGTTGGTTAAACATCTGCCTCTGGCTCAGGTGCCTTGGGCTCCCTGCTCAGTGGGGAGTCTGCTTCTCCCTCTCCCTCTGCCCATCCCCCTGTTCATTCACTCTCTCTCTCTTTCTCAAACAAATAAATAAAATCTTAAAAAGAAAAACTCTCATATCTTGCATGCCCTACTACAGGAGATAACCATCACTGCAAACAATGTGATAAAGAACATTGAATTTCTTGGCCAAGAATTTCAAAAGACTCAACACACAGTGCTCCACAACTGACTGGCACTCAGTCTGATCTTGGCACCCAGAGGGGAGACCTGTGCTGTTTGGAAGTGACTGCTGCATATGTATTCCCCAAAATTTCTCTGACCTCTACATCATAAATAAGAACATTTCAAGTTGCTAGGGGCACCTGGGTAGCTCGGTCATTAAGCATCTGCCTTAGGCTCAGGTCATGATCCCAGGGTCCTGGGATCGAGCCCTGCATAGGGCTCCCTGCTCGGCAGGAAGCCTGCTTCTCCCTCTCACACTCCCCCTGCTTGTGTTCCCTCTCTTGCTGTGTTTCTCTCTGTCAAATAAATAAATAAAATCTTAAAAAAAAAAAAAAAAGAACATTCAAGTTGCTAATGGAGAAATGTACCCCATTGCCATCACAGTCCTGACCCCACTGTCAAAGGACTTTACCACACTAATTTTCTGGAATCCACTAGACTGGTCTCAAGTCTTGTTTTTATTCCTTAACAAAATATCTAATATTTTTTCTGCTTATTCTTGTATGTACCCCCTCGATTAAATGCTTTTCTCCAGAACCCTTCTCAGTTCTAGACCACTGTCAGAGCACAACAGGTGGTTTGGCTGTTTCTCCAAGAACAGTGTCAACAAGAAATACTGACTTTGTGGACTATTTTACCGAACTTTGACCAAAATTCCACACAAATTAATCTCTAAGATTGTTTTGAGACAAACTATATTTGACAAAGCCAACAAACACAGACCTTTCTCTTTTGCCCAAACCTGCTGACAAAGCCAGACACAGACCCTCCAGCTTCCCACTCTTTGTCTCATTATTGATTAGCTAAGATTAAAACTATTTGTCATGATTAATTAGCTAAGATCAGAACTCTTGGTCCTCCTGAAACTTGTTAACTACAGAGGAAAATATTTCCTGTTCAGGTATCTGAGATTTCTGCTTGTAAAACAACCCCCACTGTAAACCTCCAAAATGTCATGTGTTCACTCCTTTCCACAAAAATCTAAGGCAAAGCCACCACTGAGACACTCTAATATTCAGATCTGAGGTACACTCCAAATTGCAATAGTCAGAATAAAATAAACCTCTTTGTTTGTCCAGTTTTTGTCTCTGATGGAAGCCACCCAAATATTCTCTGATAGTTAGGAAGTGGTCTGTTTGGAATCAATGGTGGATTTCTGGGGAAGGTTGTGAGCTACCATTTTACCTCAGCTTCACTAAGCCCTTTGGTACATGAATGCTTTATATAGATACAGAAATGTAACTGGGCCTCCTTTAGCTGACTCAGCCCTCATCCAGTTGCTGTGTTGAGATAAAATTCATATCTGGCACAGACACACAATACAGATGATAAAACACTAATAAATAAGGTAGACTTCTAGTAAAGATTCCACATAGAAATGGTAAAAAGGGCAAAATTACAGATCACACAGAAAAACCACAATGTACCTTTGAACAGTCTTTCTCTTTTGTTTGTTGCCTCTCTCCTCTCTCCCCTCCCCTCCCCTCCCCTCCCCTCTCCTCCCTCTTCTTTATCTCCTCTTTTTCTCCCTCATCCCTCATTATGTCCCATTTTTGGGCTCCTTTGGGGCTTCTCTAAATCCATAACCATCCCTCTCCCTTAGCAAAACAAAAGATCTCTTCCAGAATCCACCTATCTTAGAAAGTACGGAAATAGGGTGGGATGGATTGGTGACAACTCTTTACCTCATTTTTGAAGTTTTAATTCTAGTCTTACACTTTTTTTTTTTTTTTGCTTTTTAAAAAAGACTTTATTTTTACATAATCTCTACACCAAATATGGGGCTCAAACACACCCCAAAATCTAGAGTTGCATATTCTACCAACTGAGCCAGCCATACACCCCTTGTCTCATGTTTTAAAAAAAATATGTGGGGCGCCTGGGTGGCTCAGTTGGTTGAGCGACTACCTTTGGCTCAGGTCATGATCCTGGAAATCAGGATTGAGTCCCACGTTGGGCTCCCTGCTCAGCGGGGAGTCTGCTTCTCCCTCTGGCCCTCCCCCATCTCATGCTCTCTCTCTTATTCTCTATCAAATAAATAAAATCTTTAAAAAAAAATGTGTGTGGGGGGGTTAGCTCATTTTAAACCTTTTAAAAAATTTTGTATTAAACATATATTTTTTAGTTAAAATTAATTCAGTTTTTCCTTTTTCAACCAGTTTTAAACCGTTTGTTCTCATACATGTATTCCCACTGGGTTCTGGGCAAGCTACGTTAATTTCCTGCCATCTAGAGGATGTCATAATGAGTCAAAGGACTTGCAAAGAAATGCCTCTTCTTTACCTTAGTTAACAAACACTTGGTTTCAAACATTCCTATACACATCCATAAGAGAGAGAGAGTAGAGACTCTGTAGCCAAATCCTGGTCACTCTGATGCTCTCATCTTACTAAGCTCTAGGATGGTTTATTTCTCCTTCCCAGTAGGATCATAAAAGAAAACTCTTGAGGTTTGTTCCTATGAGCTTCCCTCTACCCTCCTGTAAACCAAGACCTCGCTAGAACAAGATTTAGCTGAAGAAGGCTATAGTTGTTCCTCTGGTTGGTGGTTCTAAGTCTTTGGGTCCTGTTTTCAGTAAGTAGAGCCCTACCTAGGAAGACACTAGAGAAAAGCCCTTCCTTTTGTGATTAATGAGCCATTGCCTGCCCCCAGAGATGTATATCCTGTTCTACTGAACTTCCTGGTTTCACTAAAAGTAAATATATGCCTAAGGAGTGACTTGATTCAACTTCTGGATGTATGTCACACTGATAATACTCCTAACTTTATCCAGGTATCCCCTCCTCCTCTTCCTCCTCTAGTGGCCTGTTGAGTTCCTTAGTGGGGCTTCACTAAGGGGATTGCTCTCCCCTTTGAAGAGATGAGCCATCTGAGATCTCTTCAAACACTCTTTGGACTAAAGAGACCAGTGCAGTTGTAATGAGACTGCTTTTTGCTACTTCCCAGTCCTATCCAAGGATGAATGCTGGAGTATTTCTTTCCATACTACCACTACACTTCTGGATGTCAAGGTGTATGAAGACCAGAGCAGAGGAGGGGAAGTGTTAAAACAGGGTAGTTTAGAAAAGGCTAGGCAAATTCCAGGGAGCAGCCAGACACCCTTCTGCTGATAGATTAAGTCATGAGTGATCTGCAGGAAGTTGATGACTGGAGACCTATATGTTATAGCATTTAGATGAGCAGCACCTAGGACTCTGCTTTAGTGACAGTGGTACTTCTAACAAGTGGCCCACAAATATGTGTAGTCAAATATTGTTGGTGGTGATTTTCTCTAGAGGCAATAAAGAATGTAAAAGCGGCCAGTGGCAAGAACCTGCTCTCACTATTAAGTAAAAACTGGCTTGAGAAACTCAGACGTGAATTATATTTTGTAAATAGTTGATGTAAAATTAGGGTAGAATATCCAGTTACCTAATACATCTATACTTAGAAGTGAACAGAGGTTTGTCCCTTTTGAAGGTGGAAAAAAATATATCCTAGGCCCAGTTAGATGGGATAATGCTATTATAAATATTTAAGAAAAACATGTTACTAATAATAAACTTTATCGTTTCAAATGGTCCTTAAGGAAAAAGGTCATTTTGGAGATTTTACTTACCACATCTAAATACAAATACAGTGGGGGGAAAAAAATAAATACATACATGCCAGTACAGTGGGAAGGACAGGTATCAGTTTTGCTTGTGTTTTGTTTGTGTGTTAGCTCTAGTGGTCTGTTTTATTCTTTGACATTCCAGTGGTGATTTCTGTTTTGCTATCTCCCTGATTTTGAAGAAAAATTCAATGTGTTTTACTCTAGGTGCCCACTTTTGATTTTTGCTTTGCATTATACTGTATTAAAGTTACTAAGGCTTTTGTTTAGCTGTTTTTGTTAGATAACTTACAGTGCTTACAGTCTTAGGAACACACATACTAATAAAACAGGACCCTCTGATGATGTTATGTCTTGCAGTTAAAATTGTTATACAAAACAAGGAGGGGCACCTGGGTGCCTCAGTTGGTTAGGTGTCTGCCTTCGGCTCAGGTCGTGATCCTGGGGTCCTGGGATCGAGCCCTGTGTCGGGCTCCCTGCTCAGAGGGGAGCCTGCTTCTCCCTCTCCCACTCTCCCTGCTTGTGAGCTCTCTTTATGTCAAATAAATAAATAAAATCCTTAAAACAAAATAAAACAAGGAGACATTCTTTAGGCAAAATAAAGAGAATTTAAAATTCTTTTTTATAGATTCCAATTCTCTGCTGAAAACTTCTCATCCATTTTGCCCATATTTTTCTCCATTTTATTTAAAATTAATCATTTTATTTAAAATAAAAGCCTTGTCTTCTAATTGCAATATCAGGATCATCTATGGGTCTTTGATTTTACTTTTCTTTTTATATTACTATTACTTATTTCTGCTTCTTCACATTTTAAAAAATATTTTATTGTATGTTGGACATTGCATTTAACTGTAGAGGCTCCGGATAGTATCTTCCATTAGCAATGATTCTTCCTTCCTTTTGTCAGATAGAGTGAAAGGCTAGTCAATCCAATCAGGTCTTATACTGGGTTGCTAATTTAGTAAGATTCAGTCTATCTCTGGTTCATCCCCATTCTTCACGATTGTTCCTCTTGGGCTTATTAATTAATTTTTGAGAGAGAGAGTGAGCGCATGAGAGCGGAGGGAGGGGTAGAGGGAGAGGGAGAGAGAGAGAATCCTAAGCAGGCTCCACACTCAGCATGGAGCCCAATGCGGGGCTCTGTCTCAGGACCTTGAGATCAGGATCTGAGCCAAAATCAAGAGTGAATTCTCAACCGACTGAGCCACCCAAGTGCCCTGGTCCTCTTGGGCTTTTGATTGATACTCTGCATACTCTTTTTTTTCTCAGCCTTGAAAATTCTACCTTTGGCAGATTTTAAACTTAGTACCCATCTTTTGCAGGTTAAAAATATGGTAAATGCCCTGAAGCATCTATTGTGGGTTTGCTGAAGGCTTCCTCCTTCTAATGGAACTTTGTTTCCAAAGCTCTGCAAGACAAGTGAATGTTTCATTTTGCCCTTCCTATTCAGCCTTCCTCAGTTTCTGGTACCATCCCAGAATTCAGCACATGTCCCAAGGGAAAATCTAACCATGTACTTTATATTTTCCAATTTTTTTTTTTTTTTTGCCAGCCTATGTAACTACAAAAAACTCCACTGCTTTCTCTTTTCCAGCTAGGATCCATTGCCTTATATCTACGTGCATAGGTATAATTAATTATACAACTTTTATCATGCCCTTTGTTCTTATTCTTAACTTTTTCTGTTCGGTTGGTGAGTTTTAAATGGCACGTTTTGACTCCCACAAATACCTATACAAGGTGATTTTATTTTAGTTTTCCCTTCCTCTCTCTCCTTTCCTCTCATTTTTTAACTTGCATTCTTCCTACTGGGCAGAATAGATGTTTATATTCTACTCTTTGACCCATGTCCTTACTCTTATTTTAGTATTAGTACTATAATGAAATATATTAAATGCTCACCATCAGTTATTTTGATATATTTTCCAAGTCATCTTCTCTTTAGATGAAATTCATCTTCTAGATTGTTTTCCAGGAAAGGTGTGTGAGAACAGTTATGTGTTTCTATAGTCCTCATACTTCAGCTGCATACAGAAATCTAAGAATTTATGTTTTCTTAAAATGATGCTCCATTATTGCCTTGACTTTTATGTTGCTCTTGAAAAGTGTGAGGTCATCCTAATATTCTTACCCACATAAGTAAACTGGTTATTTTGCTCAGTGGCCTTCATAATTTCTCCTTTTTCCTTAATGTCCAATGGTTTTACTAGGGTAAGTCTCAGAGTCGGTCATTTCAGGTTGATTTTACCATTTTTCTCTTACTTACAGAAAGTCTCTTGGATTATAGTGATAAATACTGCTTTTGTTCCATTGCTTTGTTTTCTTCTTCTTCCAGGACTCCAATAATACATATGTTGAATCTTCTTTGCCTTCCATTTTAAGCACTTTTTCTCAGAACTGTTTTACTTTTTCATTCCGTTGGTTGTTTCCTCCTTTTCTTCACCGATGTTTATTAAAATTCTACTTGAATCTTTTCTGCCTTAGACAGACAGTGGTAATTTATTCTTCACTTGTGAGATGGTTTTGTCTTTTCCTTCAAATTTTTCCTGATTAGATCAACTCTTGAGGCATTCCTTCCTGTTTTTGTCCACTTCTTTTCTCAGGTTGTGAACTAGACTTGCTACATACACATATACACATTTATCTAATGCTTGTTTGAGAATACTTTAGTTTGGAGCTTGGTCTTACAGCTTTGTTGTTTTGAGGGAAAATTTTCTTTAGGTGAAATGTTACAACTTATCTTTTTTGTTTCACCTCAGAATAGTTTTACATTGTGTTGGCCTGATTTTTTTTTTTAAATAAGACTTCTGTGGACAATTTTCTACTTGAAAAGTATTTTATTGTGTCAGTATAGTGAAGTATAATTCCTTTAAGAGATAATGTTTTTGTGGTGGCAGTTTTATGTATGTAGGGGTGAGGTAGGGTGGCTGGCATGACTTATTTCTTCTGTTTCTGTGGAATCCTTAATTTTTCCCCTTCTTTCTTTCCCTCCATTGCCATGTCTTTAAGGGACACTACCCACTTGTCAGTGTAGCTGATTCTTCTTCAAAAGTAATGCTTTCTGAAGCTTCCACTTCTGGTCTCTTACTTTCAAGTTCCTTCTTGCTATAACTTACCAAGACCCAGGCTATGTTCAGTATGTTGGCACTTAACATTTGACATTTTCTTTCAAGGTTTGATTTTGCCTATGCTTTGTTTAATCATCCACTCCCTTTTTTCTTTTTCAAAGATTCTCTGAAGCCCTGCCTCTCCCACTCTCAGCGTCTAGATGTCTTGCAGCAGTGGAGGATGCGTTTTAAAATTTGGTACTATCAATTTTCTGATAACTGAATGTTTGTGGTATCCTCTGTCTCCTGATATTGCTAAAGGCCTGAATCACACGTAATTATATTTGCACTGCTTGTACATAATGTTTTTTTGAAAATGTGTGGAGAGTTTTTGGTTCAGGTGGTTGACATTATCCTCAAGACCCTGTTATCTCTTATTAATACAAATTTATCTTTGTTCATAAGCAGCTCCAATTCATTCATTTTCATGCTTTCTAATAGTCTACTAATTCTTCAATTTATTACCCATTCTCTTATACGTCATTTACATTGCATTTAATATTTCACTATTATCAAAAAAATGTTAACAAAGAACATACTTATGTCTATTTCTTTATTCACACATCCAAGCATTTCTCTAGGGTATATATGTAGTATGTCTGAAAAGTGCTGGTTTATAGAATATGTGCATTTTTTAAAAGATTTTATTTATTTATTTGAGAGAGAGAGCAGGAGCAGGGCGGAGGGTAGGGGAGAGAAAGCGGCAGAGGGAGAGGGAGAAGCAGGCCCTCAGGTGAGTAGGGAGCCAGACACAGGGCTCGGGGGTCAATTCTAGGACCCCAAGATCATGACCCGAGCTGAAGGCAGCCGCTTAACCGACTGAGCCACCCAGGTGCCCCCAGAATATGTGCATCTTCACCTTTACCAGATATTCTCTAACTGCTTTCAATAATGGTTGTAATAATTTACAATTCTACTAGCAGCGTTAAAGAATTCTCATTTTCTACACACTTTATTATTTTCAAGGTTTACATTTTCGTCAATCTGATGGATGTGACGTATTATCTTAATTTACATTGCCCTGATGGCTATTGAAGGTTTGGTTTGTCTTTTCATATTCTTTCCCTAGTTTTCTTTTCGGATGTTGTCCTTTATTGAGTCCTTTGTATATTTTAGAAATAAACTTTTAAATTCTATATTTTGTAAACATATTTTCCAAGTTTGTGCCTTATCTTTAATTTTCTTAAAGTTATACAGATGTTTCAAAGCTACAGCACTGTCAAATCTATTATTTTTCTCCATTAACATCTGTATCTTTTTATACAATGTTTTATAAAATCCTTCTGACCCCCAGTGTCATGAACATGTACTACTATATTTTCTTATTGGAGTATATTTTGTTTTTCACATTTACATCTTTATTTAAACGGAGTTTATTTTTGTGTAAAATGGCAGGTCATGATTTTTTGTCTGCAGATAGATACCTGCTCCAACACCACAAATTCATATTTACCAAGGCTCTTCCTCTGTTCAATTATGCTCAGAACCAGCTGAGTACTTAAGGCCTTTCCTAGTATCTTTAATCACATCCTTTGGGCTTCTCTCTCACCACGCCCTTCCACAGTAGCATTATTTTCTTGTCAAACCAGACTACTTATTGCAGTCACTCTTCTTGAATACCAAAACTCTATTCTTGCTCTCTCCATAAGTCATGTCCTCTTCCTGTCTTTTCTCCTTCCTAAATTATAAACTTCTAAAAAACACATTGTCCAATTCACCTTTGCATCCTCAATAATTAGCACTGATTGAACAGACTTCTGATATTTGTCAAAGAATTTTATTCTTAATTTAATTTGGCCCTTGTAGGTGGGCACTTCCACCTAGTACAAGCCCTATCTATACAGCTAGGTTTCCACACAGAAGGAAAAAGGTTTCTTTTTTTTTTTCTACCTTCCCACCAAAATATGCCTAGTGATTCTAAAGCTTTTCTAAAATTTTTAAACAGAACCCTCAAAATAGTTCTAACGCCCAGGAACCAAAGTATCATTTCTGCCCCTGTGTGTAGGACAGGCAAGTCTGTGGTTGAGGCTAACAGTAAAGGGGACGTGCCCCTCTGCAGGGGATGCCAGGAGTTGGCCCCTCCTTGAGCCACTTCGGAGGCGAGGCCGCGCACCCGGGAACGCGTGCACATCCATCGTCCTTCCCTCTTCCCTTCGTTTCCTCCAGCTGCCTCGACCCTGAAAACAAATAGCAGGATGTAGAAATTACCTCTGAAGTCACTGTCTGTCCTTCCACGGAACGTTGGAATGCCCAACTTGGCTGTCAGCATTCTTAATGACACGGTCCGGCCTTTCGGGCGGGAGCTACAGTTGGCACAAAGTTCTCAGGCGACTTCTCGAATCTCTCAGGGGCCCCGCTTGCTGCCTGGTTACAAGATTCGGTCAGGCCGGGACCCAGGGGTTCCCCTCCGAGAGCCTGTGCTCCGTTACGGGTGACTGAAGGTCACCTCCATGGCACAGTTGAAAGGGAAGATTCCGCCCACCCCAGGCCCACCCAGAAGTTTCCGGTCTTCTCCTCACGGGCCACCGGGCAGAAGCAGCGGTCGCGGGCTCGCGGGTGGGCAGAGTGAGGGCCGAGCGATGAGGCAAGAGGGGCGACTGCGTCCCCAGAACCGGCCGCTCCCGCCCTGCGACCGCTGCGCGCGCCGGAACTGCATTTCCCATAGGCCCCCGCGGTGGGGCACCGCCCTCGCCTGTAGCCCCTGTGCGGCCGGGAGACCGCCCACGCCGCCGCCGCCGCCGCCGCCGCCGCCGCCGCTGCAGCCGGCCTCGGTGACCTGCCAGCTGTGCCTTTGAAAGGCAGCGGGAGGCGGCGAGCACGATGGCGAGACTGGAGCGCCTGCTGTGTGTGCTGGGCTTGGTCCTGTGCGGGGCGGCGAGCCCCGGGCTGTGCGCTTCTCGCGCCTCCACTTCCAAGAAGCCCATCATCGGTAAGAAGGCTGGGTGGGAGCCGCGGGCCTGCGGCCAGGTGTCCGTCCTGGACGCTTCCCGCTGCTGGGTTCCAGCTGCTGCGTCCCGCCTTGGAGGTACCCGAGTCCAGGGTTACGATGTGTGCCTTCATTTGTAGCGAGTAAGAGCCGAGCCAAGACACCGTTTCGATCGTGCCGAAATAGAGCTAATGCCTGGTGGTTTCCTCAAATTCATTCGGCTCTTGAAGTTGAAAGGGAGGAGGGTGCGCCGGAACGAATCCTGCGGATTGTTTTTTTTTTTGTACATAGCTAGGAATTTCTACTAACTCACCAAACTCTGTACATACATATGTTTATTAAAATTTCAGGGAGTGAGGGCATATTTTAAGATATGCCTTATCTTTGCATTATCCCTATAAAAATCGAATTGACCAGATAATCAAGAAATTATGGTATACTTTGGATGCTGCACCGGAGGGCCGCAGTGGCTAGTATAACCCTAACGTCAGTTCTACTGGTGTTAAAGCGAAGCATGTAATTTTTCGTTTCCAACAAATTTGTGTTTTAAAGAGTAAAATCAGTTTGCATTGCCAGAATAGACATTCGAGACAGGGAAGGGGGGAAGGCTACCCAGGAGAAGTCAATCAGCCTAGAATTAAAATTTGCCAGAAGCAATTTATGTCAAACGATTAAGATTGGCTTTATTTTAGAGGTAGTATTATGCCATTCAAACTCTTTTACCTTCTGGGAAGGGGAACATCATATTCTGTAACTAAATAGTAAGTAAATGAGTATTTTTTTTCATATATATTGCTAGTGCCTGGTTTTCAAATGGGTTCTGTATCAATATTTGGAACTTGGAATGCCTTATTTCATAGCTATTTAAAATGGTGGTTAGGTTCTCCAAGGAGAATTAACTCAAAATAAAATTCTAGGTAGTGTGTTGGGAATTGTGAGTATAGAGAGGAGGGAAAAGGGGAAAAAGAGGTGGGGGGATTCTTTTCCCTTTCCTGGAAACAGTGGTCGTCTGGGGTCAATTACAGAAAAAGGAGTGTGCTTTCAGTCACATCACTTAAGACAAATAGTTAACTAAGCACCTAGTATGTTCAAGGCATTGAATTAGGATGTGCAGAGGATTCACAGACAAGGAAACCTCAAAAGTTGTGAGGTGGCCTTAAAGTATGGGTGGAATTTTGGTCCCATTTTAAGGGACTTACAGGTTGAGCTTTTCCTGTCCACAGATGGAAAAAGTGAGTAGGTGGGTAAAGGGGCAGGGTGGGGGAGAAGTTGGTGGAACGTACCTATTCTAATATACTTTTCTCCTTTCTGGTACTTATGTTCACATGTCCCAAACCCTTTTTTGTGGCCCCTCCCCTTGCCTGCCTTGTACCAGTCCATTCCCCATTTCCTGTGACACTCCCTCATTCTTTCTCTACCACATTTCATTTTCCTCGGTGAAGGCCGACTGACTTAACAAATTTTGGCATTTGGCATGTGTTAACTGAGTGCCTGACAATGCCAATTTTTGTGACAAGCTGGAAATAGAGAAGTATAGACAGCTCTTCCTGTCAGGTGGCCTACGGAGACAATGAAGTGTTCCAAATGGTGAAGCAGCGAATGAAACTGGCACAGGTGTATTCTCCAGACAGACATGTTTGGATGTATATTGGGTGCCAGACTGTGCTGGGGCTGAGGTTTCAGTGATAAGAGGTAGCCTGAGAGGTAGGTGGGGCAGAGCACACAGGGTCTTGTAGAGTTTACAAAAGTTTAGGAACCCATTGAGGTACTTAAACAAGGAGATGCCCCCTGTGGATTTGTTATCTCTGATCTCATTTCCTATTGTTTTCTCCCGTTGCTTACATGAGCTCTAGTCATATGGACTCCTTGAGATGTGATAGGCACACACGTGACTGAGGGCCTTTGCACTTGCTGTTCCTCCACCCCTGGATCCCTCTTCTTCCAGATACTTGCATATGGTTTACTTCCTCATCTCTCTGAAGTCCTGGCTCTCAAATGTCATGTTCTACCTTCTCAGGGAGGACTTGCCTGGCCATCATATTTAAGAGACTTTCTTCCCCTGGATGGATGGGACCAACTCCTCCCCCTCTCAAAAACAGGCCTTCTTACTCTGCTTTACTTTTTTTCTTTAGCGTTTACCACCAGCCATCAGACTTTATATTTTAACTTTTTATCTTGTTAATTATTCATCCTCTCTTCTCTCCCTCCCACATACTAGGATTAAAGCCCATAAAGGAGGGATTTTTGTTTTGTTCGCTCATGTGTCTCCAGCACCTAGTTCAGTGCCTTATATATATTATGATTCAGGAACATACTGAATGAAGAAGTGAATGAATGAATGCATGGTGATATGATCAGATTTCTTTCCATGTGGAGAACTGGTTGGAGTTGTTGAGGATTGTTTAAGAAAGGATATAGACCTTTTAAGAAGCTATTGTAATAGTCTGAAGGGAAGGAGGCAGGATGTTGGTTGCTTAGATTATGTTGCTGATGTTGGAGAGATGTAGATTGAAGATATTTTCCACTCTTTTGCTCTATTGTCAAGGAAACAATGTGTCTTTGAGTGTGTGGGAGAGGAGAGGCCTCCTTCTAGCTTAAGAATGTGAGATTGATTCTAGGTTGTGTGAAGGAGGCTGGTGCTATTGTAAACCTGCTTTGGGGCTTATTTGGTCTCCTTGATGAGGTGAGAGAGAGGAGGCTACTTAAAACTCAGAGCAGCCTCCACTGTTTTTTCCCAAAGTCTGTGGAAGTACTTACAGAAGAAGCTTTGTATTTAATTCTGTGAGTGAAACAAGTAAAGTAGTGGTATTTTTTTTTTTTTAATTTTTAAGATTTTATTTATTTGTCAGAGAGAGAGAGCACAAGCAGGGGGCGCTGCAGGCAGAGGGAGAAGCAGGCTCACCACTGAGCAAGGAGCCCAATGCGGGACTTGAACCCAGGACCCTGGGATCATGACCTGAGCCGAACGCAGACACTTAACCGACTGAGCCACCCAGGCGCCCCAAAGTAGTGGTATTTTTACTGTGATTTGTTTCAGTTTCTGAGTAAGAAAAAAAGGAAATTGCTTGAAATTAAAACTATTTTTCTTTCTTTCTTTTTTCTTTCCTTCCTTCCTTCCTTCCTTTGTAATTCAGGAGTATTAATGCAAGAGTGCCGTAATAAGGACATGAGAAGCCTGGGAAAATACTATATTGCTGCATCCTATGTAAAATATCTGGAGTCTGCAGGTGCAAGAGTTGTACCAGTAAGGTATGATCCAATATTTTTTACACTGTATAAATAAAAACTGTTTTTTCTCAAATAATTTTTTTATCTCAAAAATTAATGTTTCCTTTGCTATGATTGCATCATTTAAATGTGGTAACATTGCTCCTGATTTTTTTGCCAAATCTAATGCTTAGAGCCATTAAATTGTTTAAAGTATGAAGCTGTCTGTATTTACAATGCTATTAGAGGTCTGTCAAACATATTAGGTAAAGAATGAAATGGTAGTTTCCTATACCCCAGAAAAGGTGGTATTCATCAGACATTTGGAAAATAATGGAGTAAAAGAATCGATAAATTAACCAGCTTTATTCCATAATATTAGGATAAGGGAACACTTACGGAATGAAAGAGATTTTTAGAAGATGACTTTTAAAATACCTTCACACTCTACTTTAAAAATTTGTAAATGACTAACACAGCAGTGTTGCTTCAATATAAATTACAAGAATTGCAGTCTTAAAGGAGCTACATTACTTTTTGTGATGTAATGGCCTATTAAGACTAAAATGACATGTCATATTTTGATTGGGAAAGAATTGAATTTTTTAACAAACAAAACCTTATAAGTATTTATAATATCTTTTCACCCCAAATTAGCATATTTTAGAATCTTCCAGCTCTCCTATCTATTCCATCATAAGTGATTTCACACACAAAACACAATTGTGTGCTTTATGTAATTAATTCCACATTAAAAAGGTATAACGAAGAAAGGTACTGTTCAAATAAAACAGTGATAATCAAAATGCAAACATTACAACTGAGAGAATTATACCACAAAATGGCTTTATGTTTAGCTTCATAAGGATCACCTTCTTGCTTAATCTTTTACATTTAACTATCTCTACCCCATTCGCTTTTGACATTCGTCTTTCATTTTTTTTGTAGCAAATCTAATTTTTCAAATGAAACCTTATTTGGAACTCAGATAACACCAGAGTTTTAGAGCTGAGGAGGTTTTCAAGTTTTCAGAACAGCGTTTCAAAGTTTTGATCATGGGAGCTTTTTCTGCAAGCGTTCTTTTAGGACATTAGTGCTGATAGCCTGGATGGGACATGGGAGAGACACAGGCCGGTAGACCAGTTCACAGACTTGAGGTAGGCTAAGTGTGAAGTGATGAGAGCTTGGCTTACTTGTAGGATCGATGGGTAAATGTTCTCTAAAAGTATCAGCAAGATTTAATGACTAATAGAATGAAAGGACATAGGGAGGAAAAGTCAAGAATGACAAGTTTTGAAACTGGGCAAGTTTTGAAACTTGGGAAGTTTTGAAACTGGGGAAGTTTTGAAACTGAGAAAGTTTTGAAACCTAATGACTAGCAGCAGAATGCTGATATTTATGACGGAGTCACTGAAAATGTGACTGTCAGCATGGAAGTTAATTTCTAGCTTGGGTTCCCAAAGTTCATTTTAAGGTATATTGTTTGGAATTAGAATCATATAATCCTACAAAAACAATGTAATACATGGCAGCTAAATTCCCAGAGTAACCTCTAAAGGATGACCTAAAACAGAATGGAGTAAAGTGACCCCACTGATAATGTTGAATTTATTTCTGAATTTTGGATGCTGGGAGCCAACTTCCATGGTTTAGAAGGGAAAAGGAGGAGGATGGGAGACCTAGGCAAAATTCTGGAATAGGTAAGGAAGTTTGTTTTTGGTCTCCTGTCCTCTCCTGCCTGGTGCCCTGAGATTATCATAAATCCCCACTGTGGGCTAGTGGAACCCACGGGGCATCCTCCTCCTGAGAGGAGCATGTGACACGGGCTGTTCTTGGTTTAAAAATGTGTTTTGTTCACACAGCATTTTAAAACAGTTTTAAACATTTACAAATCAGAAGACTTAATAAAAGTCTGAATTTCTGGCCTTTTAGTTGTTGTTGTTCAAGAGAATCATCTGGGGCTGACTTTAAATGAAGCAAGTGCCCACCATTGGCAACAATGCCTGTTATTCCTTTTCATGCTGCTGAAACTGTGTCATCCGCCATCATCACCAGGCCTAACCTGTTTTCTTTTAGTTAAAGAGAGAGTAAACTATTTCATACCCTATTGAGAAGGTCTTTGGTTTCTAGAAAGTCTGACAACATGCAAATAATATCTGTATTCAGAGAATGTGATCTGGCCTGTCTTCCCTGTCCGGTCTCTGGGGCATTGGAGTTCATGACACTTCATCCCCCCCACCCCCCAACAATTAAGCCCTTTAAGAATGATTAGCAGGGTCTAAAAGTTCAGTCATGGACAACATGGGAGCCATTTATTTAGAATTAATGAAATGACTGAAACCAGCCTACATGGCTAGCTGGTAGAGAAGTCCCTGGAATGTAGCTGAGTGATCTAAATCCATTCTGGTGATGATTGTCCTGGTTTAAATATCCATGGGGAAGATTCTGGGTCCTGACTGTTTGGTTCCCTTTTTATTGACCCAGTCTGGGGAGATGAGACTGGCAGAATACTGGGAATGTGGACTTATATTTGAATCTCCCTGTCACTTCCCAAGTCAGGGCCACTTGTCCATTCATCCTCCATCTAAGATAATGGTAAGCACCACTGCAGTATCACCCACTGCTTTATAGCTCTCTGCTGGGAGGGGAAGTATTATGAATTTCTTCTTTTTCAAAAATTTTATTTATTGGGGCGCCTGGGTGGCTCAGTCGTTAAGCGTCTGCCTTCGGCTCAGGTCATGATACCAGGGTCCTGGGATCGAGCCCTGCATCGGGCTC
>NC_138372.1:109141255-109164488 GCF_054177405.1 Leptonychotes weddellii | reverse complement strand
CCAGGCGCCCCTCTTTTTTTTTTTTTTTTTTAAGATTTATTTATTTATTTGAGAGAGAGAGAGAGCGAGCAAGCATGGGGAGGGGGAGAGGAAGAGGGAGAGAATCTCCAGCAGATTCCCTGCTGAGTGTGAAGCCCAACAGGAGGACTTGATCTCACAACCTTGAGATCATGACCTGAGCTGGAATCAAGAGTCAGATGCTTAACCGACTGAGCCACCCAGGCACCCCATATGAACTTCTAAATAGACCCGGACTTGCAGAGGTCATTTGGACTTAGAGAAGAACCTAGCACAACAAAGCACAGCCAAGTTCTGGGCATCATAAGTGTATTTAATTATGGGAGAGGTGTTCTAACTCCCCCTAAAACATTCCCTGGAGCAGAAATGGACTGTGGTTGACATTTGATCGTAAATCTACTTCTTTTATGGTTGATTGAGAGGGCATCATGCCTTGTTATTCTCTTATAGAACCAGAAGACTGCTTAATGTAGGAAAGTTCTTGCAGGAATTTCATAACCATGATGCTGTCTTCTCTCGTTCTTGCATCTTCTTCGACTTTTGGAAGAACAAACCCATTTTACTGTGACTTAACTAAATTTTCACAGATTAGTCCCATTACTTTTTTCTGGAGAAGGGGATAAAATCATCAGTAGCATGGTGATGTTAGGAGCCCTTAAGTGGTGTTCGATGAAAGGCGCTTCAGATTACCTGGGCAACTTAGCTTCAGAATAATTGCCTGGTCTACAGTGAGGTGCATGTAGCCTATCCCTAGATCTGAACTCTTCTGACTTTTGAATACACAGTGGTCTCTCGATCTTTGCAGTTAGTGGCGGGGGTGGGATGAAGCGGAGACTTGGCATTTATATGTATTGTTTTTATCTGCCCAAACTGCCTGTAGTTAAGGGAAGCATATTAATAAATCTCTTTATTTCATCTTATATAAAGCTACCAAATATCCTTACCTGTTTTTGATAGTTCTCAGCTAGCAGAGAAATGACTGGTGCCCAAATATCATGGTCTTTAATGTTTGCCATATTAACACGTACTTCACAATATTAAATTATATGAGAACACAGGAAAACATGTTTACTTGTCTGATTAGCAAAACAAGGATATAATTACAGTATGTGATTTTCATGTAGTTTGAAAAAATACCTCTAGGAAGGGAGAGAGCTATTGTCTGGTATTTAAGAATTACTTTTCATTTGTTTGTTTGTTTTTTTTTAAATTAATGTGGGGACTTCATTTACAGCCTTACTTTTTTTCCTTAGGTTTTGGAAATAGATGTTTTGTAACTTCTTATTGTTTTCAGGCCTGATCTTACAGATGAAGAGTATGAAAAGCTTTTCCAATCTATTAATGGGTAAGTTGGTAGCATTGATTTGATATGGGGAATGAGGTGGATATAGTCTGCTTTCGCAAAAACATACTTATAAACATACATGTTTCTGTGTAACTGTCTTATAGTGGTATAATGTTAGTTTTCTGAGTTCTTTTATAGGAATTGTTTTGTTGAGAGATGAAGAAGTCCTGCAGAGGGAAGGCAGCTTAAGAAATAAATGTTGCACAGTAGATACATTTAGGTTTTTTTTTTTTAACGTGTGACATAATCTTTGTTCTTTTAATGATTGTCTTAAACGTTTTGACTCCACTTTGAATGACATGGCATACTGCTTGCTCAGGGGATTTAGAGTCCTGAGTCTGAGGTTAACAACTGGTTATCTTTCAGAAGATAATTTGCATAGAACTTGGAAAAAAATTTTCTGTCATCTGGCTTCACCACAAAAGATGATTGTCTAGCTCAACAGAATAAGACTTTTAATCACATGAAAAATGTTCGACATTACTCATAATTAAAGGTTAGGTAATTATAGCAATTATAAACTTTTTTAACTATCAAGTTGACAAAGATCAGAAAATTTGTTACTACTCTATGGTGAGGGTGTGAGGTAACAAGCATTCTCATACTTTACGGGTATGTGTTATACAGTTTTTTGCAGGGTAGTTTTGCAATATCTATTGAAATTGAAATGAAATTAAAAATGCATATACCTTCTGACCCAGGTAATCTGTCAGAAGGAATTTTTTTTTTTTTAAAGATTTTATTTATTTATTTGAGAGAGAGAGAGAGAGAAAGAGCACAAGAGCGGGGAGCGGGAGAGGGAGAAGCAGACTCCCTGCTGAGCAGGTAGCCCGATGGGGGACTCGATCCCGGAACTCCAGGATCATGACCTGAGCCGAAGGCAGTTGCTTAACCAACTGAGCCACCCAGGCGCCCAGGAATTTTATTTTATAAATATATTTTCCCTGTTATGTGAAAACTTAGGCCCAAACTTACGCATTGTAGAATTGTCTGAAATACCCCCGGTTTAGAAGCTGCCCGGTAGTCTATCAGTTGGGAATTGGGTAAAAAAAATAGACTACATGCATATAATAGAGTATTATGCACAGATTTTAAAAATAAGGATATCATTAGATGCTGGTTTGGATCACTATTGTTATGTGAACAATGTGATATTGTTATGTAAAATAAAGCAAGGCACATAATGGTATTTATAGTATACTCCCATTTGCTTTTTTTTTTTTTTTTTTAAGGTAGGGGTGAGGAGATTAGCACAGGGTAATCTGTCAGGTGAACACACAGATTTTAAAGGTGGTGGTTTTTAAAGATTATTTATTTATTTATTATAACACTTGCCAGCAGGGAAAGAACAGAGGGGGAGGGAGATGGAGAAACAGACTCCATGCTGAGTACGGAGCCCTACATGGGGCTCAATCCCACAACCTTGAGATCATGACCTGAGCCAAAATCAAGAGTCTGATGCTCAATCGACTGAGCCACCCAGGTACCCCTAAAGGTAGTTGTTTTTGATTGGGAGTTGGGTGGAGGGAGTCTATTTTATGATAAAGCTTTTATAAAAAGAGTTTCTTTTTTTTCCACTTATAAAACTGTTTATTACTACTTAAAAAAAAAAAAAAAAGCTATCAGTAAAACATTTACAGTGCCCATTATGTGCGGTATACTTTGGCATAGAAAAGATAAGTAAGTCCAGGTCAGAATATATGGTAGAACCTCAAAAATATACAAAAAAATATATACCAGAAAATGAGCTAACTCTCATGCAACTTCAGAATCACCTTTATTGAGCCCCTATTACACAGTAGAACCCATACTGCTTTGTGGGGGAACACAGAGATGAAAAGGCAAAGTCTTGTTTTAAAGTACTTTCCCAGTCTGGGAGAGACAGTCAGATTTTACTTTATGAAAGGACTCTGGCATTAAACACACCAGATTTGATCAGAGGCAGCTTTTTAGACACTGAGTGAATGAAAAGGGAGACCTGCTAATGAATCTTCATTAAGCCACTTTTAATTATAGGGTTTTCTGTATGGTTCTACCTTATAGTTTGTAGGTTTTCTACTAGACTAGGAAAAATTCCTCATCCTTGTCTCTCCAAGCTAATACCAAGATGCAGAATATATTTGTTGAATGAACAATAGTCTCAAAAGTGAACTTTCAGGGAGCCTGGGTGGCTCAGTTGGTTAAGCATCCAACTCTTGGTTTTGGCTCAGTTCATGATCTCAGGGTCGTGAGATTGAGCCCTGCATCAGGCTCTGTGCTGAGCGTGGAGCCTGCTTGGGATTCTCTATCTCCCTCTCCCACTGCCCCCCCCCACCCCCCTACCCCCCGCATCGCATGTGTGCTCTCTCGCTCTCTCTCTTTCTCTCTCTCTTAAAAAGAAGTGAGCTTTCATATATCTCGAATTCATATTTAAGTATTTTCAAAATTTTAACACATTTAATCCAGCTTTTATAATCTTTTTTGAATATCTTTGGTTATTTCAAGACTTGTTATAAATTTTAAAATTAAAGCTAATTTAAAAGTTGATATAAAAACATAGTAAATATTTTTCTGTATCTCTCCTTTATGGGTAGAGTAAAATAAAATCAAACATGACTTCCCCTCTTTTTCCCCAGACTTTTTCCAGAATTGTAATTTTGTTCTTTCAAAATTTTTTAATAGTGTGCATATTTTGGAAGAAATTTCAGGGTGATAATAAAAAATTAAATTCTCATGGATATTTAATTCTAGCCTACATATATTTTTATGAGCACTTTGTTCTTTATGATTAAAAATAATTCTCTGTGAGCCAAAACTGACTCATGATTATGGGCCTCCAGTTGATTTTTGACATCACTGATCCCTTGATTTAAACCTAGCTGTACCTGGAATTTTATCTTGACTTGATTTCTAACTTTGTGTACTCTCCTTCCTTCCCCCACTTATTTATCCTTAATTTATTCACACTCGGGCGCCTGGGTGGCTCAGTCGTTGAGCGTCTGCCTTCGGCTCAGGTCATGATCTCAGGGTCCTGGGATCGAGTCCCGCATCGGGCTCCCTGCTCCTTGGGAGCCTGCTTCTCCCTCTGCCTCTCTCTCTCTGTCTCTAATGAATAAATAAATAAAATCTTTAAAAAAAAAATTTATTCACACTCTATCTCAAAAATAAACTTGTTTATTGAAGAAGTTTTAGAAGAATATGTGCTTCTAGAAGTATTGTTAACTGTGGTAGTTTACGAATGTGTAGGAGTGTAAATATGTTATATATTTTTGCCACAGTTTTCTAACTTTCTTTAATGATCTTGTTGTTTGCATGATAAGGAAAAAGTTGTTTTAAAATAAAAAGAGTGTTTATTTTCTGTGGGCTGTGGGGTTGAAAGGCACCCTATTTGACGTTGTTTCAGAATCCTTTTCCCTGGAGGAAGCGCTGATCTCAAGAAGTCAGGTTATGCTCTGGCAGCCAAAAAATTTTATGATTTGGCCAAACAGGTAGGTGTCAGTTATTGCCTATTATTCCAGGTGGGTTTTTGTAGTTTTCCATGAGGATAATTCTTTCCTAAGCATGTGGTAATACTTCCCGCACAATTACCCTAGCCTCATCCTGCTTTAACTTTTGAGCTTCCTGCTCTTTAGCAGCGCATGGCAGCGCTCACCTGTTTCCTGTGGGCTTCCAAGGGAGCCAGAGCCCCGCAGCCTGGCCCTCTCCCTTAGTGCTTATCAATACGAAGCAGGTCCTCACGCTGGCTTAGTGAGCTATTTTTTTAATGTACCAGGCATTGTTCATATGTTATTAATTCTCATCTCCTCTTGAAAGCTGCTCTTTGTGCTGACTTTTGGACAAAGGTCAAGGTCAAATAGGGTGGAAAGGTCAAATAGGATGGACTTTGACCTTTCTTCACAGTTACCCTAGACTCCACATTCAGTTACCAGGCAGAGCCTCTTGAGTCCTTTGTAATGAATGTCTCACGCTGAGCCTGACTTTGCACCCCACCTCAGATCCTTACTGTTTCACTCCTGAACTATAATCTTGCTGGCCCTTGTATCTCCCCCTGCCCTTAAATATTTCCCTAAAGAACTGCTTTTAGCATATGAGATACTTGTTTAAAAACTTTTAATGGGTAGGCTTTTAAATCATCTGTAGTCTTTCATAGTCTTTGGATCAAGACACAGACTGTGTGTCCACAGCCCCATTTTCTGGCTTTTCCTTCTGCATATAATTGAAGCCAGTGTGGTATTTCTAGCATATATTCTGTGTCCTCCTACTTTTAAATCGGCTTAGTCTGTTTCTTTCCATTCCATCCCTAATTCACAACTTGGTCCATCTTTTCAGGCTAAGGTGCTACTCTCCTTCTGTAGAGGTTTCTTTCCCAACTTCAACAGGAATGGCATCCCGCTCCCTCTTAACTTTTAGAATATTTTGTTGTAGAAGAGTTCAGACATTTATTTAGCTCCTACTCGGTAAGATGACAGGGTCCATGACCTTCAGGAGCTTCTATGTCAGAAGACAGAATATCTTGAGGTTAGTTATTCATGTCTCAGCAGATTTCATGGTTTTAACACCCTTTGAGGTGTTCCTCATTTCATATAATATGGTACCATGTACTGAGTACATGCTCAATGGATTTTTTTTTTCTTGAAAAAGTGAAAAAAGTGGAAATTTTATAATGTGAGTGATTTAAAATGCATTTGGCAAATATATATGAACATTATAAAGTAGTCATTTTTCCTTTTGCATACAGGGACTCATGTAACCAGCTTGCTCAATTGAAAAAAAAAAAAAGGAACCACCCAACTCCTGAGACCCAAAAGTCTACTTTTTGAGACGTAATTAGCTACTTAAAGATTTCAAAACAAAGGAAAAAAGCTCAGCAACCTTGAACTTATTTAGCTACAACCACTGGGGACCACAAAGCTCTCGCTGAAGAAGCCTTGAGAAGTGAAGTCTGTTAGATCTTTGCAGTCCTACTCTGTGTCCTTTGCTCTGCGAGGCTTTGTGGAGGATTCACAGAAAGTAAAAGATGTGGTCCCAGCAAGCGAGAAATGAAATTTGGTACATATGGAAACTGAGCAGTTAAACTCTCCTTTGTGTTTATTATAAGTAAATGCAGTATGGCCCTCCAACTTAATGTATGCAGTTCTAACTTCTAAAAATAAAATTTCCCAGACCGGCATAGAAAGTGTTAAAAATCCTCCCTTAGGCTAGAAAGTATAGGAATTAATGTAATTCTGTATTTTTCTCAGTAAGGAACAGAAAGAAAAAGAAAGCCCTAACAATTTCCTCATTTAAAATGAGTGACATGTTATATTTTACAATCTATACAGGAAAATCACTGCTTTTAGAAAAGTTGCAAACTCAAGTTTTGTAACTACCAGTACACAGGGATTTAATCTTTACTTAACCAGAAAATTCATTCACTAGAAGACCTTTTCCCCATTCATGCTAGTTGTTGTGACTTTGAAGAAGCTCAATACATTTGTACTTTTTCACTTGACAGCTTTTACTCTATACAAATTTATTTTACTTTTGCTTAGCCTTTTCCTTACTGACTGTTCCTTTTCTTCCAGATCATGGGTTTCCCCTGATTTAAATTTAATTAGCTGAAGGTGCTATAAAGCAGCTATTACTATAAATTCCAAGATAATGAAGGACGGACTTCCGAGTGTGTTCAAAGCAGACAATCATCCAAAGCAACAAGATCCGTAGAAGATGTATCAATAGACATCTATGTAGCATTATCTTTGATATTTGCAGTCCCTAATTGTTACTGGTATCGCTTGGTAGTTGCCTGGCAGATGTCAGTCTTTTTCCCAGCACAGCTGAGATTGAATAATTTGATTGACTAAAACTGAATGATTATGTAGATCTGAGGAAAGATTAAGTGATAGCCTCCTTATGGATCCTGGAAAATTCTTTAGAAACGCATGCATGACTCAGATGCCTGTCTTGTAATGACAAATCAAATGTATAATTTTTGTTTTGAAAAGTTTGAATAAGCTTAGTTTTCTCTTTCACTCTGCAAAGAGTTTTGACGATGGAGACTATTTTCCTGTGTGGGGCACTTGCCTTGGATTCGAAGAGCTTTCATATCTGATTAGTGGTGGAAAGTCCTTATTAACTCTCACTCATACTAATGGAATTGCAATGCTGCTGAACTTCACTAAAGGTGGGAATTCTCTTTTTGACCCTTTTAAAAATATTACCTGAGCAGGATGAGTAAGTGGCAAATATCCAAGTCAGAAGCACTCATGTTTACTAATTTTCAGATTATTCATACAAGCTGATGATGTGAATGATGTACTGAGCTGTGAAGATGGCTTAGGAGCTTTGAGTTTTGATAATTCATTACCTGTAGTAACACAGGACCATGCATGATTAACACCTCTAAAATCGGACCCGGGTTTGAGTCCTAGCTTCATCCCTGTTGCCTTGGGGAATGGTTTAACCTCCCATGACTTTAATTTCCTGATTTTAAAGGGTTTTCCTCTTAAGGTTGTTTGTGAGGATTATATAAGATACTGCTTTCCAGCTACTGTGCCAAGTGCTTGAAATACAACTCTCATAAATGGTAGCTATGAATTATGATAGTACAGCACTTTTCCCTTGGCTGTGTGTACTCTGTTTTAACCCTAGCTGTGGTGTACGCAATTCGATTCTGGTACTAACCACTTGGAGTTAGCGCAGACTCCATAGTTATAAGTTATCTCCCCAATTAGTCTGCCCTTGTTTCAGATACCAGCCACAAGTCACATCCCCAGGCCACCCACACTTCTGACCAACTGTCCACAATCTTGAGGATGCCCATGACCCTTCCTGAGGTTCAGTAATTCACCAGAATGACTCACAGAACTCAGGAGAGTGCTGTGTTTGCACTAACAATTTTATTGTAAAGGCTACACATAGGTTGAGGTCCCAGAGGGAATGCAGAGCTTCCATGTCCTCTCCCTGTTGAATCAGAACATATCACCCTACTGGCATGTCAATATGTTCACCAACTGGAAAACTCCCATGAGCTTTGTTGTCTGGAATTTTTTATTGGGGTTTCATTGCAAAAGCAAGGTTGATTAAATCATTGGCTGTGTGCCTGAACTCAATCTCCAGTCCCTTTTTCATCCCTGGAAATCAGGCTGGCTCAAAGTCCTAACCTACTCTAATCATGTGGTTGATGTTTCTGATGATCAGCCATATCCTGAAGCTATCTAGGGTCCCACTGTGAGTCACCTCGTTAGCATTATGAAGACACTCCCATTTCTCAAGGATTTCTGAGTTTTAGAAGCTCCGTTATCAGGAACTCAGGGCGGAAGACCAGGAAGATTCTTTGTTATAGCACTCTGTGTAAATAGGTAATGATTCTTGTAGGTTACCTGATCTCTGAATCCTGAGTTGAGTGCTGTCAGCTGTTCCTGTTCTCATAAGGATTTTGGATGGAAAGCAGTAGTTGTTATACATAGAACTTATAGAATGCTCTATACTTTTCAAAGCTCTCTCTTGCATTATCTTACTTAATCATTGCAAGAACTCTGTGGGAAAGTACATGTATTAGGTCCGACTATTTTGGATGTATGTGGTGAAAAACCAAGCTTATATGAAAAAGGTATAGAATCCACTGAAGTAAGGTACTTGAGTGGATTTTTATTATCTGAGGTGCAGGGATTCTCGTGGAAGCCATTAGCATGCTGAATGAGAGGCTTCATTTAGGGAGAGCTGGCATCAAGGTAAATTGCTCTTTTTGATCTATTTACTGAGTAGAGATTTCTGGGCCTGTTTAATGTTCTTTCCTACATTGTTGGTATTTTTAAATCTTTTAAATTCCAGATACCTTTGAAAATATGTTGAATGTTCTGGATCATTTCCTGAGAAAACAAAAATATATTCATGTGGTAAATTATACCTGTTTTCAAGAGAATTCAAGTTAAGATTTTCTGCTTGCTCTGTGGCTAGCCTGATAATTATCATATCAGAAAGATTTTAGTGATTCATGTTAAAATTCTAGAAGAAGAGTACTTAAATATGGAACATATTTGAATTTCTGTGTTAAATTCATTTTGTGTTTGACTAGAATACGTATGTGGAAGTGATATGTTTTGCTTATCATTTAGTCATCTTGATTGTGTCTTAATAATGGCCTTTTTTGGCCACAGATCAGTGACTTCAGTGAATTTTATTTTTTCTGTGTTTAAATTATTTCTCTTGTGCCTAAATTATTTCAGATGCATCACAGAGCAGAATGTTCCAGAATTTTCCTGTTGACTTGTTGAAGTCATTATCAACGGAACCTCTGACTGCAAATTTCCATAAGTGGAGCCTCTCCATGATGGTATTGCATTAATTAACAATGAAATTAATGCATTTAGATTAACTACAGAAGTAATTATTTTGTTTTATTTTTACACTCTAGAATTTTACGATGAATGAAAAGTTAAAGAAGTTTTTCAAAGTATTAACTACAAATACAGATGGCAAGATTGAGTTTATTTCAACCATGGAAGGTATATATCATGGCACATGTACACTTTATTTCACTTATGTTTATATATATTAATTTTGATTTTATACTTCTCTTATGAGTAAAATCCTTTACTCTGGGGTGTGAAGATAGAAGCTAGGGCATTTTTGGGGACAGGAGATATGCTTTTGTCCATGTTCCAAATCAGTTGTGATTTACCTGGGTCATCTGGTGGGTGGAATGATGGAGAAGGAAAGTAAAGAATAAGGGGAGAGTAGAGGAAGAAGTAAATGGAAAAAATGACTTCTGTTTCTAGCAGTGTACCATGACAGATCGTCCTCCAAACAACAACAAAAAACATGACTCATGTTCAGAAAAACATCTTCCTAAACACAAGTTTACCCCACTATCCAAAAGTAGAGCCTTCCTATGAAACTCCTAAGCCACAGTGGCACAAAGCAAAGAGTATCCTTCCACTTTCCAAAAGTTCTCGTTAAGCCACTTTGGTTTTATGAAAGACCTGCATGAGTCCCTGTTTCCGCTCACTGAAAGAAAGCTGAAGAGGATTTTCGCTTTTATGAAGAAAAGCCTACTGTACTAATGTGAGTCTTTCATAACAGTGAAGTGGCGTAAGGTGGACGTTTGGAAAGCGGAGGGATACCTGTACATTGATGAAGTGACAGGATACTCAGGCCAAAACCTCTGGGAGTTAAGTGGTGTCCTTTTTGTTGTAGGTGTACAACATAGGGATTTGACAATTCTCTATCTTATGCAGTGCTCACCACAATAAGTGTACTTACCTATCACCATACAAAGTTCTTACAATTTTATTGACTGTATTCCCTGTGCTGTACTTTTCATCCCTGTGACTTACTTATTTTATAACTGGAAGTTGTAACTTTTAATCCCCTTCACTTATTTTGCCCATCCCCCACCCCCTTTCCCATTGGCAACCACCAGTTTGTTCTCTGTATTTATGAATCTGTTTCTGTTTTTTGTTTGTATTGTTTTTGAGATTCTACATATAAATGAGATCACATGGTATTTGTCTCTCTCTTTCTGGCTTATTTCACTTAGCCTAATACCCTCTTGCTCCATCCATGCTGCCTCAAATGGCAAGATTTCATTCTTTTTTATGGCTGTGTAATATTCCATTATATGTTTATGCCACATCTTCTTTATCCATCCATGTATAGCTGGACACTTAGGTTGCTTCCATATCTCGGCTATTGTAAATGATGCAGTAAGCTTAGGGGTGCATCTATCTTTTTAAATTAGTGTTTCTGTTTTCTTTGTGTAAACACCCAGCAGTGGAAGTACTGGATTCTATGGTATTATATTATTAAGTGGAGTATTTAAACCAGTATTTAAACCAGCATTATTATTGAATCAGGAGAACTTGAGAGGAAGCTCACGAACCCCCTACAATGAAGGTACCCCATGCAGCAGGACCCTCAACAAAGCCTGCCCGTAGAACTGTGAGAATTGCCATCTTGAACCTTGACCCTAGGGAGTGGGGGTGGTGGTAAATAAGCCCTGAGCATTCATAATGACATGCGGGTCAGTTGTGGCCCGCATTAAACTAACTGGTCAAAAATTTTGTTTAAAGTCATCTCAGACTGAGAGTGTCCCAATGTTTATGGCAGAAGCAAGTATCAGTAATTCTCTCTGGAGAAAACTACATTTATCCCAGACTTTAAGGGATTTCTATTATGAGGCTTTAAGGAAAATGACCAATTCCTGGCCGAAAAATTACTACTGTGCAAGGAAGCAAAGTACTACAGATGAGAACTTACAGAAACAGTCTTTGAGTAGTCTTTGAGTAGAAACAGTAGACAGTCTTTGAGTCAGTGAGAGGCCAGGGTACTGGGGTGGAGTAAACTGGAATAAGCGGGATGTTGTTTATGTTATTCAAAGATTGGCTTGCTCTTGGGGGAGGTCAAAGGTCGAAGGGTTTATAAACAATATCTGGGGAATTCTGGGAAAGGTTGGTCAGCCCAGTCGGATGTGAGCCGATTATCTTCTTTTTAACTCTGTTTCCCTCCTCTTTGTTTTGCTTCCAAGGAGAGCATTGACATTCACCAAAGCATCCTAAGTTAGAAACTTAGATGTTGTCCTTGACTTCTTGCCTTCCTTCTCCACATCTAAAAAATGTGTGCCACTTTCTGCTCCTCAGATGCTTGCACATGTCACCTCCCCTCCCTCCAGCTTAGCCCTGTTCTACTTCTACATTAACTACCTTCCGCCTGGACTCCTCGGTAGCCTCCTAACTGTCCACAAAGCCACTTTCCAGGTAGCCTCTGATGACCCTTCTGAAACACCAGTCATGAGGTTAGGAGCCATTCCACAGACAGAGGGACATAGTTTAGGCCGAGACAAACTGGCTTACATAAAAGGACACCAAAAACGTGTGGCATAGTTCATTCTCCTATGAATACATCATTATGGGAGGGGATGAAGACGCAGGATGAGGTGGGGGGGGGAAACAGACCCATCGTGGAAGAAACTTGTGCCCTAATCACACGGGCTCCCTTCTGTTGAACTGGGGTATATTTAGAGGCTCAACTATTTTACTCTCCTCTGATTACCTACTAAAGCAGATCATATTACGGACTGTAAAAGGTTGAAAGTCAGTGAAATGGATTGTGAATATTCACACTGTGAACTGAAATTCTTTATTTTGTCTCTGGGAGAATGAGCACAATTTGACTCTGCCATTGTGAATTATAAAATAATGTTTTACATAGGGTATAAAACATAACTCCATTGTAAGTAACATCTTAGACCGCGCTTTTTTTTTAAGATTTTATTTGAGAGAGAGAGAGAGAACGTGCATGCGATGGGGAGAGGAGCAGAGGGAGAGGGACAAGCAGACCTGACACAGGGCCCAATTCCATGACCCCAAAATCACGACCCGAGCCAAAATCAAGAGTCGGACGCTTAACCGACTGAGCCACCCAAGTGCCCCTTAGACCATTCTTAATACTTACTCGTTTGTGTTCTTCATGCAGGGTACAAGTATCCAGTATATGGTGTCCAGTGGCATCCAGAGAAAGCACCTTATGAGTGGGGGAATTTAGAAGGCATTTCCCATGCACCCAGTGCTGTGAGGGCTGCATTTTATTTAGCCCAGTTCTTTGTTGCTGAAGGTAATGTGTGGGTATATAATTTTATTGTCTAGTGTAGTTTTGGAGGAAATTGCCCTCATCTGAAGTTTGTTTACTCTTTTGCTCTATAGATGTTCTGTAAGTTTAACTTTAACAAAAAAAATCACGTGGAAGACCTGAAATTGAGATACTAGGCATTCAAATAAAACCAGGACAATTATTTCAGTTAACAGTATTGGACACTCTAAAGTGCTGTGAATTCTTGAACAACAGTGTAAAGATTGAGTTCTTTTTTTTCTTTCTATCTTGAATACTTTTTAAAAAAATTTGCTTCATTACACTTCTTTTTAGGAATAATGCTTTAGTTTTAACATTCTCTGAGAATTAGATGTTATCTTTCTAAGAAAGCAATATAAATTGAATATATACTCACCAGCCTGTGATTTTAAGGCCGCCTGTCTGCAGGCATTAGCACACTGGAGACAGTTAATAAGCTTTTCCTGCTCTTTCATATAAACGCAAAGACATTTTCATGCTGTTATGTTTGTGGGTAAAACTGAGAATTTGGTTGTAGATGCTTAGGTGTTTTTTTTTTTAATATTTATTCATGTGAGAGAGAGAGAGTTGGGGGGGGAGGAGCAGAGGCAGAGGGAGGGAGAGAGAGAGAGAATCCTCAAGCAGACTCCCCACTGAGCATGGAGCCCAATGCGGGGCTCGATCCCAGGACCCCGAGACCATGATCCGAGCCAAAATCAAGAGTCGGCTGCTCAACCGACTGAGCCACCCAGCGCCCCTAGATGCTTAAGTTTTAGTTGAGTGATACAGGTATGAGACAGAGCTACAGACCCAACTGCAAGGGGCAGGGCATCACTCTGGCGAGGCGTGAACTTCACACATTGTGTTTGCCCCCTCTCTCCCAGCTTGCCTGAAATTTTTTTCAACCCTCCTGCTCACACTTCTTAGGAAAGTACTTCCTCCTGAGTTCACTCTGGTTACGTTCACTTGAATGGGTCATTTCATGACAAAAACCCCAAACTGAAAACAAGATTCTCCCGTGTGCCGTATTAATCCCAAGGAAACTTTCCATGTCAGGTGTATGGGAATAAATGAGAATAGCAATAGGTCGAGTTTGTTGCGGTATTAGCACATGGCAGAGCTATTTCTTTTATCTTTATTTCCCAATATCCTGCTTTCTAAAAAATGCCACAAGGCCTGTATTTATTTCAACTTGAGGATAAAGTCTGAACCTTCCCCGCTTCCCACTCCCGCTTCAGCCAACTTCTTTGTGCTTCCTTGTGTGTCACATTGCTGCCTTACCTCTCACTTTTCCATTGGCCTCGGCTTTGCCAGTCTCTTCGTTCTCTCTACTCTGGGAGCATCTCGGTGAAGACAGACTATGGAAGCACCACGCAATGTCCACTTCTGCTAGTTACTAGACGAGGCTTCTTGAGTGCTAGGTCCTTGCCCTGGTTATATTTCCATCCCCGGGCCCCAGCAAGTCTTGCACACAGTAGGCCCTTAGTGAGTGTTAAGATCAGCGGGAGAGTGAGCCCCCCACCGGATCTGCTGCAGGGCAGATGTAGACGCTTTTTCAGTAGGCGATAAATCAATTGCTACTTTATTTGGGGGAAATCTTATAAGGCATTTCTCCTTTTCTGGTGCTATTTTCCCCGCTTAATACTGCTGATAATAGGAAGAAATATTACAAAGTAGCCCTTTGGAAATTTTATCCTATCTTTTTAAAAATGAACACTGTCTTTTTCTTGCAGCTCAGAAAAACAGTCATCATTTTGAATCTGATGTTGAAGAGAATGAAGCACTGATTTATCAGTTCCATCCAGTTTATACTGGAAATATTTCTTCATTTCAGCAAAGTTATATGTTTGATTGAGAGCCTGCAATGTGTTAACAGAGAAATTTTGAATCATTCCATGATTAAACTGTTGCAATAACTCACTACTCATGGTAATAATGGAAAGCCACAGAGATTCCTTTTCTATGGTGTTACTGGCTCTGATTCTTTGTTTAGTGTATTTGATTATTTATATCACATTTGATAATCAGTGAGACAAGTAAATAATTGCAGTGTATTTCATGGAAAAGCTTTTACCTGAAGAATGGATTGAAAATACAAATATTTTTTTCTCATTGACTGATTGTGGAAATAAATGCCTCCCACTAGCCATCCACCCCATCCTTGCTGAAGACCCTTTTTAAATCCTACCTCTAGTTCACTGTGAGTCCTTTGAGTCTTGGAAGTATTGGGGGGTGGGTGTGTGTGTGTGAGAGAGAGAGAGAGAGTGTGTGTGTGAGGGTGTGTATGCGTGAATGAGAGAGTGTGTGTGTGTATACACACATATTTCCTTTTCTGCCTTTTCAGCTCCACAGTTGATCTGCACACCTGCTGTATGCAGAGCCTGGGTCTTGAACTTTCTATCTCACAGTGTCTAACACAGTAAGCCCTCAGTAAGTTCTTGTGACCATTGGGGAGTAAACTTTCTTTCCTTGGAAAATAATTTGAAAGCTGCCATACATTTATTTGCATACATTTTAATACATTTCTCAGTCTGTGCTTCCCTCACCATCCCATGTACTTTTCACCAACTCTGAAATTTAGGAATTCTTTGAGGAAACGAAGCAGAAGAGAGGATGGTTTGAGCTATTGTTAACAGTGTTTATGCCTCTGTTCTCCTGAGTCCCTCAGAGCTGCTGCTGGAGAAGTAGAAACACGGGAAACAGAGTGATTGGGCAAGGTGTTGTAGGAGATGAGGAATGATTTTATGTAGAGAGAGATGAGAACAATAACCTGAAGATACTGAAGTAAACCATAAGCTTTGAGCAATATGTCCAAACAGAACACAGAAATTGAAAGGTATTAACACGTTTAGTCAGCTCATAGGAATTTAAGAGAAGTGTGGCAGATTTAGTTTCTATCCACGAGCAAAAAGATTCTGTGAAGTCTTGTCCAATGTGCCATTGCTAGCTAAGTTCGTGTCTCTCACCTCTAGGAAAACGTAGCGATGTGATACACTGCCAGGGCTTTTCCCAACCCATTTGTATTGAAATATGAATCTCCTTGTCTAGGAAGTTCCCTAATAACACTTAATCCTGACTTTATCATGACTCACGAAGCCATAGCATCCATTCTTCTGCCATGAAGACCAGCTTCTAATTGCTCCCAAGTTTCTCACTGTGCTTCATTGATGATGACCACAAATAGGAGACAATGTAAGCTATCATTTCTTTTTTACTTAAGTTTTCCATTTTTCCAACCATGTATTTTTTTGAAGTCTTTGTGCTAGGCTCACTTTATTCCAAGAATGGAATCACTTTCATAGTTGACAGTACTCCCTTTTCTATGGCACCATCTGCCAGAAGCCTTGGCCAAGAGGCCCGAGGGCAAGTGAGAAGAGCAGTCCCATCCAGGCGACAAATGTCCCTTTCTTGTCTAACTTGACTTCAGGCTGACCCAGGGCAGCTTGCTGTTGCTACATCAACGGAGGCCAGAGAGGATGGATTAGAAGTGGCTATTGATGTTACTGAGCAATGGGGAAGCCGTAGGAGGAGATGGCAGCTGCCCCTGGAGGGCTGCCTGGCCATCATGTGCAGCCCCTGGAAAGAGTGGAGTGACCACCTTGGGTGCCAGTGACTGGAGGTGTGAAGGCTAAAAGATGGGTGTTGCCACCCCACGACCTTTGCGTTCTATAAACCAGAGGTGACGCTGTAGTTGGAAGCTGGATGCATAAGGGCCAATACACAGGCCCACACATGCAGCCCAAGGGTGCAGCAGTGGATCTCCAGGAACCCACATCCCCGAACTTGTCCTGTGCCCATCATGAGAGTCACTTAAAAGCAGTATGTCAACGCCATTCTGGCCGCCCAATCTCATGCAATCCTGTGAAAGAAATACTGTGCATGCAAGGTGACCCTCCTGGAACTGGAGTCTGGCCACAGGACCTGGGACAATCGCATAGGCATGATTCCAAAAGTTGCTCAGGGCATCTTGTTGACCCACGAATGGAGTAGTGTCAGGACCTTGAAGGGGAAAAATGGGAGGAAGGGCCCTAACCCCATGGCTCTGCCATGCCTGGCTCATCACCACTGTGGAGGCACTTATGAAAAGTTGGGGTATAGCTTCCTGTGACCAGGACCCACACGAGACCAGGTCCAGGTGTGCGGGGACCCAGCCCAGACAGCACCTCACCCTGACCAGTCAGTCCCAGGCACTAGAAAGGGGCTTGGACAGCTTTGAGGAAGGTACTTCAAAGTGGGAGTCCCGCTGGGCAAGGTCTGGAGTAGGGGGCTCGGCTTGCCTGTGTCTAAGGGTGACACTGCCTAGCTCCCAAGGGGCCTAGTGACAACTGCTGCACAAAGAAACGCACACCAAAGAAGCATTAGGATCTGAAGTACAGATGCTACACTCCACACCATGCCCATAGAAGACCCCCCTTCACAGTCCCAGGACCCTTGCATTGAGCCAGCTCATGGCTCTAGTCATCTAGCCCTATTGTGAGAGCTGGTGTGTCAGCCGCACCTTCTTTGTTGCTGCTTCTGGTTTAGAGCAGTGCTTTTCAAGCCTATATGCATGGGCCTCACCGGGATATCTTGTTAAAATGCAGATTCTGATTCAGCAGGTCTGGGGTTGGGGCTGAGGATCTGCACTTCTGACCGGCTCCCAGGTGATGCTGATGCCACTGGTCCGCGGGCCACACTGAGTATCAAGACTTCTGTGTCAGCAGGAGAGGGGCAGAGGCTGAAAGAAAGTGTGAGCGAGGGAACGTGCGGACGGGGAGAAGAAAGAGGAAGAAAGAACAGAAGAGGAAGGAGTGGGTACATGTGGCTTGCTTTCTGTGCCTAAGAGACAGCTAATGAGGATCCTTCTCCAGCCTACAGCAGACGTCAGCGTCTAACAGTTTTGGAGGAACAACTACCAAAGTCATTACCTCCAGCATTTTCCATCCTCTTACGCACGTGAGACATCTCAACTGGAATGGGAATGTTGGACCCAAAGGAACAGGCCAGCACTCATTTCTATTCAGGTAGGTATTTTTGAGTGCTCAGAAGTTTCTGTAACTTGTGGCCTGACACAAGATGGTCTCTGAAGGGATGTTGGCTGTCTTTGTTTCCACACTGCAGAGAATGCCAATCCTTGTACCTTGTCAGGCTGAGTTTCTGAGGTTAGGATGGTCCTGTAGCTTCTCAGAGCTTAGTGATAACTCCCACTAAAGTATTTGAGTCCAGTATGTGGCACATGGTGCCCCTCTCTCATTTCCCCTGCCTTCTCTGCAGGAATGAACAGCCCTCAGACCAGGCTGAGTCTCTGTCCTACCTGTCAGGCTAGCAAGAAAATATAGCAATTTCCTCCTGTGGGAAGAGCTAAGAGAAAAGAGTCTTTGCTCCTTAGAAACAGAAGCTTTGTTATTATGTGTTTGTAATTTTATCCCACTTAACAAATTTTCTTCTAAAATGAATAAAGCTTTTATTCCGTGTAGCATTTTCATTCTATTAGTTTAAAATGAACAGAGGTATTTTGCAGTAATGAATCAGAAACACTAGATGTCAGAAGAGAACCAGCTACGCTAAGGTTTAACCACTTGTGTTTACATTCAGCCGTTTAGAATAGATTTTAGGAAGTTGCCAGAAACCAAAAGAACGTTTCATAGCACAGTTTTTATATTTATTTAAATACTAATGACTTATTGAATCATTATGTTGTATATGTCAATTATATCTCAGTTAAAAAAACTAATGGTTGGGTAAACATAGATTTATACCTAATACTAGATATTTTATTTTCTGATCTATAAGAAGGCCCTGAAAGACATGATAAAAAGGAAACAATTTTGAGTATCTTTTAAGGGCCAGGTAGTTTACATAAATTTGTGGTCTGTATACAAAATTCCCAAGCCCTATTCCCCTTCTACCTTAGCTGAGCAACTTCTAGGCTAGAGTTTTTTGTTTTTTGTTTTTTGGTTTGGTTTGGTTTTTTTCCCCCTGGTGGGTAAAGAACCAGAGCTTTGTATAACAGAGATGCTTCTGGGGAGACCTACACTGAAGGATTCCTTGAACATCTACTATAAGCAAGGTCCATGTAGGAGAAGCACTTTATTTTTTTTTTTTTTTAAGATTTTATTTATTTATTTGAGAGAGAGAGAATGAGAGACAGAGAGCACGAGAAGGAAGAGGGCAGAGGGAGAAGCAGACCCCCTGCTGAGCAGGGAGCCCGATGTGGGACTTGATCCTGGGACTCCAGGATCATGACCTGAGCCGAAGGCAGTCGCTTAACCAACTGAGCCACCCAGGCACCCAGGAGAAGCACTTTAAACAAACATTGATGTTGGATTTTTTCCCTATAGATGAAAGTTTCTCAACATAATGTACTCTAAATCCTGTCTTAATTTCCCTTTTGGATTTAAGGAAAAGTCCCTGATAATTAGTTTTTCTATGGAACTTGTTCCTTTTTGCATGAATTTAGCATATTTTTAGGCTTCCAATTCTCTGACATTTATTATAATTTCTCATAAGCCTAACTTAGAGGCAGTCTGTTTCATCACATAGATTGTCTTTAGAAACTTACAATACCACTTTAACATCTTTTGCTGTAGTTCAGCATTCAAGTTAATTCATTCTGGAAACTTTTCAGGGAGAAGCTCAAAAGTTTGAGAGAATTAGAGATTCTCAGAATGGGAGAGTACTTTGATTATCATGGTGGGCAATGGGCAGACACCATATTTCCATTAATGAGACTTAAACAGTATTTGTTTTAGGTCAGCGACATTATCCCTGGACTACATTGAACTGTTGGCAAATTAAAAGTCACAATTTCTTCTTCTCTGGCTTATCTGTCATGTCTTCCAGCCAGTTTCACAGCGGGATGAGAGTGGCAAGAGTGCCGGCATCAGAGGCCAAGGGCCCGGTCCCATCTGTCATTCCTGTAATCTGGGGCAAATCATACACTCCCTTAGCATGAAAATTTCTGCTCATATTCTGAGCACTTCATATCCCGTAAAATTGTCCTTCAGGTTTTTTCAGCCCAGAGTGGATGCTTTCCTTTTTCTTTGATAATCTAAAAAAAGCTCAATTTCATCCATTTTTTATAAAGTTAAATAAGACAATAAAGTTTTCAACTTGCGCAGTTAGAATGGCAATTTTACTTTGCCAATAGTTAACACTGTCCTTTCTCTTTCAATTTTATAAAATAAATTGAAGTGAAAATGAATATTCTCTAGTCGGAAGGATCTAAATGACTTGGTTCCTCTTTACTAGTCTTGATCCAGAGACAAAGGAGCTAATAAATAATATATGCAAATCTTTTGGTATAATTAACAATAATGATTGGCCCCAATGTTGAGGTAAAAGCCACATAAAACAAAGTCTGAACTAAGAATAGAGTTTAGAACAGTGATAATGTAACAATGATAATAGAAAAAAATTGAATTACAAATTCTGTTCTTTCCCCTTAGTGTATTGTCATGTATTTGCAAATACAATTTGTGTCCTGCTTTTGTTAACTGGGTCAAAAACATGTTTCTGTATTGCTATGTATGTGGCCATCCTAGTCGGCTGGGTCGTTGCCCTTTGGGAGGACTGGATGGCCCAGCAGGGACCTAGCCCTGCTGGCTAGGATTGGCCAGCGTGGGTGGGTCAAGGGTTCAGACAGGGCAGGAATCCTGTTTAACGTGGTCCGAAGTGGGGCAGGGAGGCAGATGCAAGCCAGTGTACACAGGGGGAGTCAGAGAGCACCAAGCAAAGAGGCTAAGAGCAATGCAGTAACTGGAAAATGGAACGTGGAGTCAGGGACTGTAGTGAAGAGAGCCTGAAGTGTGAGCTGGCTCCTCCAGCCAGGAGAGTCCTGGAGAAGTGTCCCAACTCCAGGGGGAGATTGTCATTTACTGGACGGTGTTGTGGTTGGGGCATGCCTCATCGGCAAGATCAGGTGCCAAAACTTATTTTACCGACTGTGAGATACCGCATCTGTGAAAGCTGACAGTATTTGCCCAAGTTGGGCGTGGAAGATATTTACTGTAAAGCCAGCACTGGCTGATACTGTAACCACTTTTTCCCCAATGCCCAGGTTGCAGACTACCCTAGTGGCCTCCCGTGTGGGAATTACTCTGGGACACCAGCTACTCTGCATTTCCTACTTCATCTCTTCTGCCTTTGCTCTGGTCTCTCCCCCAGAGAGAGGGTTTGATATTCGGGGTGTTTTTCTTTCCTTGCCCAGTGCCCTTATGTTTGTGGGTCGTTGTGGTGGGCTGCCTGGTTTTGTGGTTCACTGAGTGATGTATAAGCTCAGCCTCCAGCCCAAGCCTTGGCCTCAGCTGTGTGCGTGTCATCTGCCTGTGGTCAATGAACCCAAGCAAAATGGCCCCATGCACAGTGAAGACTGCCCTGGCCAGCATCCACTGGGTAAGTTAAATTCGGGGGGAAGTGGTAAGAGGCCTCATTTTGGTCCTGTGTATAGGCTATGATTGCCAATGAAGCTTTATTTATTTATGTTTTTCTTTTTAGATGTATTTATTTACTTGGGAGAGAGAGAGCACATGCACAAGCCAGGGGAGGGGCAGAGGGAGAGGGAGAGAATCTCAAACAGACTCTCTGCTGAGCTGAGCACGGAGCCCGACAGGGATCAGTATCTGGGCAGAAATCAAGAGTCAGAGGCCTAACCGACTGAGCCACCCAGGCGCCCCCAGTGAAGCTTTAAACAGCAATGCCGCGATGACTGTAATTTAGTCCTTCCTTGTGTGCCTAGAGAAAGAAAGTCGAAGGACTAGGCTTCCTAGTCCGAGGTGCACTGCGGTGGCCTGATGATGCAGCAGCTTCCTAGGGCTGGACACCCCTGCTTCCCTGAGGCTGCCCAAGCGCACCTTCAGATGCACCCCCAGCTGACAGCGGCCCTGTTTGCACACATCTGTGGTCTCCACGATGCTCACCCAGTTCTCTGGGGCAAGAAAGGGGTGCAGGTCTGGGTGGAACTCACCACCTCCGGGTTGAGGGAGTGCTAACCTCAGGGATGCCAGGGAGTGCCTCAGTTAGCTTTTATTGTATAATGACTCCTCCTTCCCCACTGTAGTGACTTAAAATAACCATTGTATTTAACTTATGATTCCATGTGTGGCTGGCAGTCCTCTGGTCTGGCCAGGTAATGGGTTAGTACCTATGTGCCCTGTCCAAGACACAGATCCTTCCAGAGCCAGCCCACGAGGCACTGGGTGTACCAGGAGGGGATTCATCCAGTTCTGCATTTGTGAACTTGTCTTTGTCCAAGTGTCGGGCCAATTAGACACTTTTCAAAACATTGAAATATAACCATTAAAATTTGTTAGCTTCAAGGCTGACAATCGGCCCATCAGCTACTGTTTTAAAATGTAGATTTCATTTTTTGTTCAGGTACGATGAGGTCAACAGATCAGAAGACAGTTGCCATTGAAAAGATAGTTTTCTTACTTGCAGTTTCTAAGAGGAAGGGGGATGTCATGCCATGCAGGGTCACACAGGGAAGGACCCACGTTGGTCACAGGCAGAGAGAGCAAGGGAACTAGGGGCAAGAAACTTTATTGCAGCTTTTGTGGGAAGGAACAAAGTGCAAGGCAGGGTAAGAAGGCTAAGCCAGTTTAGCACTGGCTAGTTTGCATAATTTCAGCAGACTCAGGGTGTAGGGGTTAACGCTAGGTATGTAATGGCTGGCCCTGGGATATTTAGGGTGGGGAGCAGTGTCCTGAGCATAAGAGACTGATAAAGCAGGTGGGTGGTGAGGAGGGGCTGCTACCTCTAGGAATTAGCTGGCCTTGATAGGGGCAGTCCTCCCCCGGTCAGGAAAGCTCCAATGTCAAAGCATCAAAACGGAAGCCAGAAAGTGTGGTTAAGATACCACCTGTGCCTTCTGTGCCTCGGCCAGGTGACTCTGGGCTTCATTCAATCTCCAAATGCCCCTAAGAAGTTCTTACGTAGGTTTCTTTTCCTTTCCCTTCCCTTACGGTTGTGAGACTCAGGTGGCATCTTCACAGAAATGGTAGATGTTAACCTCCAGAGTGCACAATCCCCCACCCCTTGCCCCTTGCTTATCCAGCCAAAGCGGAAGCATCCATGGACCTCCAAGTCACCCAACATCTGATCTCGGCCCGCAGACGCTCAACCAACTGAGCCCCAGGCGCCCCAGGCATGCCCCTTTCACAAGGACTAGGGTTTTTATGCTGACAATTTCCTCACTTCCTCTGATAAAACAGAAATTCTGGCTGCTGGTCAGTGCCTGGCGCAGCCAAGGTCACCCAGAGGGACCTCCTGGATGCCTCTGACACATCAGGGAAAGGACATTGGCCCTACTTTTTTTTTTTTTTTTTT
>NC_138372.1:109040782-109140755 GCF_054177405.1 Leptonychotes weddellii | reverse complement strand
AGTTTGTTTCCTGAGATTAAGAATTCCTCATATCAGTGAGGTCATATGATACATGTCTTTCTCTGATTGACTTATTTCGCTCAGCATAATACCCTCCAGTTCTATCCACATCGTTGCAAATGGCAAGATCTCATTCCTTTTGATGGCTGCATAATATTCCATTGTATATATATATACCACATCTTCTTTATCCATTCATCTGTCGATGGACATCTGGGCTCTTTCCACAGTTTGGCTATTGTGGACATTGCTGCTATAAACATCGGGGTGCACGTGCCCCTTCAGATCCCTACATTTGTATCTTTGGGGTAAATACCCAGTAGGGCAATTGTGGCCCTTACTTTTTAAATCCACATCTTCCCAAGGCATCTGACATACAATGTTACCAGTGTTAAGTGATACCCCTCACTGGCTACTGAGATGGCTTCTGGAAGTCAGTCAGCCTGGTCTGAGCTCCTGGTCTACTCTCAAGCCTTTGTGATCATGCCAGCCTCTGTCCCTTTTTCTTAGTGGCACCCAGAAGTGGAGGGTGTGCCAAAGGGGAGGACGGCAGGTAGCAGCTAGATGCAGGTCGATTAGCAACCGGCCCCTCAGACAGAGGCGGGACCATATGTCGCTAAGTCCTTTCCAGGGAGAACCTGGGAGATGGGCATTTTTCCTTGCTCCCTCTGTGCTGAGCCCAAATATATAGCCATGGGACATCCTCCTGCACCTGTTTAAGAACTGCTTCTTTGTTTCGTTTAGCCCTTTGGGACTGGTGAACGCAAGCCCTGTTGGCTATGAGAGGTAGGTGACATAGGGGCCCATCCCTCAGTTGATGGCTGTAAATACTGGGGCACTAGATGTGTGGACAAACTCCTTCTAGAGAGATACTGTCAACCCAGTTTTATTGTTGGAGTGAGCCAGAGGGAGGTGGGGGACATGCCTACTGGCTCTTTTGGGTCTGGGACAGACTGCATTCAGCACTTAGATGGCTGTTAATTGGAAGTAGGAGACTCAGGCAGCAGCAGCTTGTATAAAGTATGCAGTTAAATTCCTTCCAGGTTAAGACTGGACAATTTGCAATTTCGCCGGCTCCCTCTGCACTGAGAGCCCTGTGGATTAGCTGAGGTGACGGAGTGCATGCACATCTGCTGGTTAACAACTGCTTCTTTGTTTGCTGTAGTCTTGTCGGACTTGCCTGTGTAAGCCCCACTGCTTTTCGGAGCTAGGTGATTTGGGGCCCCATCCTTGGGAGCCAGCCTTAGGAGGTGGGGTACTAGATGTGTTATCTAAACCTCTGGCTCCTCAGGGAGATGCTGGGAGAGGGGTTATTCCCTCCCAACTGCACAGCACTGTGTCAGGGGTAGGGTCCGTGGCAAGAGTGTGGCCCGAGCTTTCCTACTCACTATGATGCAGATATTTTCTCAGTTTCCTAATGTATAGGAGTCACTCCGAGAGTCTCTGGATTTCTCTCAGAGAGAATTGCTCTGTGTAGAGTTGTAATATTCAATGTGTCCATGGGAGGAGAGAAATTCAGGAGACTCTTACATTGCCATCTTGGTCCAGACCTAGATATTTTTTTTTCTTTAGATGTTCATCAACCTTTTTCTTTAAGCCTAGAAAGTTCTTCCATCTTCTTATTTCTATTTTCTATTTTTTTTTCTAATTTTCTGTGGTGTGATCTTTTGACTCCGTAACCCAACTGAAGTTCCTTTTGGTGTACAGTGTGAATTTACCAGCTAATTTTTTGTTGATATTTACAAATGGTTTTTCTAGCATCATTATCAAATAAGCATCTCTTTCCCCTTGTTTACAGTGCTGTCTATAAAATATACTACATTTTTGTAAACACTGTTATCCATTTTGCATTATTTTGTTTCCTTAATTCCTGCTTATGCCAGTCATACTAGTTTAATTATAAGGTCTTTGTAATATATTTCAATGTAAGGCCAATTCTCTCTTACTGGCTTTTAAAGAATTTGTTTTGACATCTTTTTTTTTTTTAAGTTTTAATTTAAATTCCAGTTAACATACAGTATAATGTTAGTTTCAGGTGTGCATGATATCTTTTCCTATTTATATGTTAAGATTAAATTGAGGATTATTTCGTTGGGTCCTCAAAACCCTCCCACACCCAACATGGATTTTACTTGGAATACAGTAAGCTTATAAATTAATTTGAGAAAAACTGGCATCTTCATGTTTAGCTTTTTCCATATAGCAATATACAATGTATCTTTTATATCTCTTAATTCAGTTAAGTAGTTTCATATACATTTCTCGTTAGGATTTTTCTTAGTTATTTTGTTGTCTATTACTATTTCTCAATGGGATTTCTTCATTTACTTTCTTAAATGGAAAGTTTTAAACACACATACTTTGAACTCATCAGAATAGGATGTCTTTTAAATTTTTTACCAGGTTTTTTTTTTTTTTTTGGTGGGGATGTGGAGCCTGGAGTACTAACATTCCACTGGTTTTGTGGGTGAATTTGCACCTGCTCTTACTAATTCTGATAACTATTTAATTGATTCCCAAGGGCTTATTATATTTTATTCATTTTATGTAATACATTTATACATAAATATACAGAATTATATTTTATACATAATATACTATGTTAGGATTATGAATTCCCCTTTTTTCTTTTTGTACATATATACATTTTCCATGTTTTCTGTGATGATTCTTTCCCAGCAATAAAGAACTGAATGTACATGTTAAATTAAGGAGGACTGAATCATTTAGATTTTGAAATGTTGCAATTATAATAGCATGGGTAGGGTGTACAGACTTCTCTTTTATGTGAATAAAGCATTCCAAGAAGTGGCAGAGTAATCACAGTATATAATTTTCTGAAAGGTATTATCCCAAACCAACCATTTACAGGTAGGATCAGATGTGTGTGGATTGTTGCTGCTCTGGTACTACAATTAAGCTTTTACCTTTTCTTTGCTTTCAAACAGAAATTCTGACAAAGGCCGTGGTGCCTTCAGGGCCTCTTGGAAACCACACAATGGTGCCCTTGTGTTGAACTGTATGTTAAAGAAAGGACCATCGCTGCACTAATGAACCTGTGTCAAGATACTACCAGTTCAGTTCCCATCACTTCTAATTAGGGCTTCCAGAATTCTCTGAACCTTGCCAGGTCTCTGGCTGGGGCCATTTTAATGTTTCCACTCCAAAGTCTGGCTGCTAATTTTGATTTTTTTTTTCCTCTAGGATTTCCTGAATCATTATGACATAAAAGTCATTGACTTTGCCTTTCATAATAGAAGCTTTCTTTTAAAAACCCTTTTTATTTTGAAATTATTTCAGTCTTACAGAAAAGTTGCAGTTATTATACAGGAATTCCCATACATCCTTCACCGAGATGACCCAACTGCTAACATTTTCCACGTTTGCATTATCATTCTTTTTCTGCTCTGTACACGTGTGTGCACACGAATGTGTGCGCACCCACACGTGCACACATTCTTTTTTTGAACCACATGAAATTAAATTGCATGTGCTGTCTTTTACCCCTAAATTCTTCAATGTATATTTCCTAGTAACAAGGATGTTCTCTTACATGGTACTGTATAATTAATAACATCAACAGAACGTATTAAAATGTTTCCGTTTGTCTTGCCCAGAATCCAATCCAGAATTGCATACGGTGTTTAGTTGTTATGTCTTCTTAGTGTCCTTTAACCTATTCCTCAGTCTCTGTCTTTCATGACCTTGAATTTGTGAAGACTGTAGGTGAGTTATTTTGTGGAGGCTTTCTCCTAATCCTAAATCTTGCACAATTTCCAAAGGTATGAACTTTAACTTGCAACTGAGCCTCTGTTATCTTTATTTTCCTATCTAACCTGAAGACATTTACCCCCTATTTGTGACTAATGAGCTCAAAGGTACAAGGGCAAAAACACGGGGAGGGAATTGACATTTGCTGAGCACCTGCAAAGTCCCTGTACTGGGCAGTTGATAAACATCTCATTTCATTAGCACACCCATCCTGTATCATAAATTATTATTATTGCTATTATGCACATTTTGCAAATGAGAAAGCAGATGCTCAGAGATTGTAACCTGCCCAAAGCCACACCGTTGGAGCTAGGACGTTTTGTAGCCCAAATCCTCAATTTCATCATACTCCTTCTGAGAAGGCACTTAATCTACCTTGACCTTCATCGACACTTGTTTTCTATATAGACCTTGACTTCTGCAGGGTCTTCTAGCCTTCCATGGAGGTTATTAATGTATTACCTTTTTCCTCCACTGGACAGTGAGCCAGCTCCTGAGGAGGAGAGACCATAGTTATTTACTTTGTAGTCCTGTGCCTAACTCAAAGCCTAGAATGTCAACAGTTCATGAATGAAGACATTTGAGCGTATAAAGCCTAAGAGTAATAAGAAATGCATCTTTTGATTCAACTTAAGTTTTCCATATTCAGGACTGTGACCACTGCTTGAGCCCAAGCTGGATTGTCCTTCTCTCCTTAGGGAAACACTGGCTGCTCTTGGGACTAGGAAGACAGGCCCTTTTGATTCCCTCTGGACCTCACTGGCTGTAGCTTCTTAATCTTAGTTGATTTTTCCTCACCTCTCTGACTGTTAAGCATTGGATTGGCCAGAGTCCAATCCTTGGAAATCTTCTCTCCTCTCTCCACATTAACTTACTTGGTACTCTCTAGTCTCAGGGCTCTAAACCCAGAATGGCTACTTTAAAATTTGTATCCTGGCCTGGGTCTTTCCTGAACTTCAGACTCATTGTCTACCTGTTTATTCTACATCTGTACATGGCTGCCTCATAAGCATCTCAAACTCAACACGTAAAATCGAAGTCCCAGTTTTCTTTCCACCTCAGTGAACGGAAACTCCATCTTTCTTGTTGCTCAGACCGAACACTGTAGATTCATCCTTGATTTTCTTTTTCTCTTATGCCCACACATAACCCAGCAGAAAATTCTATCAGATTTCAGGTGCTGGGATCATGATACAGTGGTAGTTTCTTAAGCACCTTTGTGTTTTTACTGAAAATCAAATAGACTGCCAGTCCCGAATTGTGTCCACTCAAAATTCATTCACTGAAGCCCTAGCCCCCAGTGTAGTGGCATTTGGAAGATGGAGCATTGGGAAGTAATTAGGTTTAGATGAGGTCATGAAGGTAGGGCCTTCATGATGGAATTGATACCTTTATAGAAGAGATATCAGAAAGCTTGCTCCCTTTCTCTCTGCCCTGTGAGCACATAGCGAGAAGCAGTGTCTTCGAGTCAGGAAGAGAGATCTCACTAGAATCTGACCATGCTGACACGCTAATCTCAGACTTCCTGCCTCCAGAACCGTGAGAAAATAGATTTTCGTTCTGCTGTTTAAACAACCCAGTCTCTGGTATTTTGTTATGGCAGATCAAGCCAACTAATCACAGACCAATCTGCATAGTGAATGGAAAAAAATACCCATGGAAACCAGCTTTGAGAAAACTAGATGACAGAAAATCCTCATAAATCTTCCCTCAGAGGACAGACATGTTCAAATAGCATTTAGACATGTTCAGACATATTCAGAATTCAGAATTCAGACCTATTGTCTAAAGCCTTACCAGCAATAGACAGTTGTAGAGCTGAGATTCTTAAAAATGTCTAGCGAATAAATCTCTTCTATAAATTCATAGCATGACACTGAAGGAAAATAACTAAAAATAGAAAATGCATTGAGCAGAATAGGAACCTGGGGCAAGAAGTAAAGAAAGCTAAGAGAAGGGAGGTATGGGGTGGAGAGGGGAACTCAGGGGAAGTGGATTCCAGAAGATGCTGTCACTGCTGAGGCAAACATAGGGCTGGAAGCAGAAAAACCTTCCTGAACCAATCCCCCATCGTTTTATTTTTAATTAAAAAATTCCACCACTTTGTTGGAGAAATTGGGCCAATTGCCCCACAGATTGTCCCCCTTTCTGATTTTGTCTTTTTGCCACCTACATTTCCTGTAAACCAGATGTTAGCTGTACATGTTTGATTGGAAGCAAAATCAATTTTTTGACAGAAATACTGTATATTAGCACTTGAAGAGCACTACATTCTGTGTTACTCCAGGAAGGACACAATGTCCCGTAATGGTTTTCCCACTTTGCATGGCGGAAGATTGATCAGTAGGTCCAGAGGTGACAACTTGATCCTTCCACTGTGAAGTCCTCTATCAATTAACTCATCTGACCGGTGACCACGGAGTCCAGCCACTTGTCACCAGTGTGGCCAACACTGTTGTGGTCCAATCCACCCCCATCTCTCACCCGGGGTATTGTAACACTTTCCTCACCTGCCCCTGCTTCTTGCTCCCCATTAGTCTCTTCTCCACGAAGGAGCTGGACTGATTCTTTAGAAATCTGGGACCTCTCATGTTCCTCTTCTGTTCCGAACTCTCCAGCTTCTTCCTAACTCACTCAGAGTAAGAGTCAATCGTTTGCACTGGGTCTCAGGGATCTGGGCCCCACCTCATATCCACCTGCCCTGCCCTTCCTTGCTCCCTGCCAGCCCCCAGCCCCACTGGCCTCCTCCCTGTGTCTCGAACCTGCTAAGTACGCTCCCCCTGGACTTTGCACCTAGAGCTCCTTTGTCTGAAATACCCTTCCCCAGAGAACTGCCAGCTCCCGCCCTGCCTTCTACCCCGTCTTTCCTTCAACGTCCTTCTCAGGGAGGCCTTCCCTGATCACTCTACATAAATTATAACTCTTGTCTTGGTGCCGTCTCTACCCTTTGCCTGCTTTGTCTCTACAGCATATAAAACTACCGGATGGAATTTTATTTCCTTGCTCATCGAAGTGTTTTCTGCCTCCACAGCTAGAACATAATTCACCTGAAGGCGGCGACTGTATTTTGTCCTCAACCACCGCCTAGGTGTGGTTGGCACCCCTTCAATGGCTGATGAGGAGCTGTGCCCTCAGCACTGAAAAACCCCTAACCCAGCTGATCCTGAGTGGGCAGCCGAGGAGGACTGTACCTGAGGGGCGAATCACAGTATTTTTTTAAACAGTATTTTAATGGAAATTTTGACTAAACTTTTGCTTTCTGCACTCACTTTACAACGTCATCCCCTGAGTAGGATTTGACTCCACTATGGAAGGTGGTGTCCATGTGGCCTCCTTCATAAAATAAATAACCAAAACCCAGCAACCCGAAGGTCTGTAAAGCCTCTGACCACAATTAGTAAGCAAGTGCTGGTGTCTCTGGCCTCAAGCATCAAATATACCGAAGAGATGTGCTGGGCTCATAGTCCTGATTTTAATAATCCACCCCCCACCCCCAAACACCAAGCTTTCTTGCTTCCAACTCAAAACGCTTGTCCGCGCGGCACCACACAGAGAAAAAACTGTAAAGCTGACTCTACAAAGCTCTGCAGAGTCATACAGGTCTTCAGCTGAAGTTTTCATTTTATTTTTTTATGAGGCTGCGGAGGAGCGGGGGCGAGTGCCTTGCCACAAATTCACTAAGATTTCCGGCCACCCTCCGTCAACATCGTTCACTCTGAAAGGAGCGGAGTCACCCCCATCTCCTTGCCCTCCTCCCTCGCCAGGCCCTCACCGACCTTGCTTTCTCCCTCCTTCTCTCGGCCTTGGCCCCACTCTCCTTTTTTCCACGTGTCTCGTGACATTGCTAATGTAGATCAGGGTAGCTTTCGTTTCTGTTTTTCCCAGCCGCCGGCCTCCTGGTTCCCCCCGCACCACTAACGGCGGGAAGTGCCAGCGAGGGTCTTCCCTACCCGCTCAGGCATGGGCCGCCCCACCCGCGCTGATGTCGCACCGCCTTGTGAGCTCCCACGCCTGGGACTTCGGCTTCTTAGCCGCCTCTCGTTCCCCGGGCCCCCGCCCTGCGGCTTGCCCCACTTGAATGAACTCCTGAGGAGGGTAGAGGACAAACATCTGAAATCCCTACTTCCCACGATTAAGCATGCCACAGGATACGCCTCTGCCATGCCCACCTAATTGTGGTTTATTTGTTTAATATTAAAATGCACTCGGACCTACATAGGCCATCTGCTTTTCCTCCAGATCCACTGAGCCCTGATGCATTAAGCATCTGTAATGCTATTTCTCTTTATGTCATTACGGATGGGAATGTGCTCATGTAAATACCAATTGGAAAGCTTGAGTCATTTTTCAAACTTTTCAGTCATGCCGTTTGCTGCATTATTATTCTGGATCAGTCTACTTTAGGTACCTTTTTACAGTATCGTCAAGTCCTACTCCAATATTTAGATCCCAAATGACAGACTTAATGGCCTTCGTTAACACTCCAATGATGTAGGCTTAATTTTATGGTTCACCTGTTTTTGCTGTTTACTTTCTTGAGCTTCAGCCAAGCTGAAGAAACTGTGTGAAAACAGAATCTCATTGTCCATGAAAGAAAATGCCACCTTCCTTAGTAGAAAGAAAACCTGGATTCACCTACGCTGGCACCTGAAAGGGACTCTGCACATGGGGGTGGGAGAAACGTGGACTGCACAGCTCCTACGCTTCTCCCAGCTGATGCCTTTGTCACCTGGCTCCAAGAAAAATGCTTCTGCCCTTGGCTGTTCTAGCTCAGATGAGGAGCTGTGGCACTTCCGGTGTACGATCAAAACATATTGTTTCTTTACTTTCTTTTTTTTTTAAAGATGTTATTTATTTTTGCAAGAGAGAGAGAGCACGTGTGCATGAGTGGGCAGTGGGGAGGGAGGGGCAGAGGGAGAAGTAGGCCCCCCACTGAGCAGGGAGCCCGATGCGGGGCTCGATCCCAGGACCCTGAGATCATGACCTGAGCCGAAGGCAGGCGCTTAACCGGCTGAGCTACCCAGGTGCCCATTTACTTACTTTCAACTTGAATTTTCCTGAACATATTGTAAAAGGAAAGTCTAAAAAGTCTTTTCCTTGGTCTATGTCCCCAGGGACACACCAGCCCATCTCAGTTAACTTGAGATGACCAGGGTAGCTGATTTCTTCATAACCTCTCAGAGAGGTTATTCTATACTTAGACAAATACTGACCCCTTTTCCCTTTCCAGACATGGTAGCACACTGCACACACTTTTACGAGGGGCCCTTTCCCTTGCTCTGTCTTGCAAATTCTCCAGCACAGAATTCGACATTCTTTCTGATGGCTCCATAATGACTCATTGTATGGTTATACCATAATTTATTTAGCCACTTTCCTACTGATAGCCATTTGGGTTGTTTCTGATCTTTTTTTACTCCTGAAATGCTTCCATAAAAAACAATGAATAACTTTTTTGCACATATGTGAAATCTGTAGGACAACTTTTTAGGAACTGTTGGGTCAAAGAGCAGGTGCATCTTTAACGTTAATATATAATGTCAAATTTACACTAATAGTATTCCAATTTATCCCCCCCCCCCCCACATACACACAAGTAATGTATGCAGTTAACAAGAGTTTAAAAAAGGCTTGGGAATAATGTAAAGGAAATAAACCTAGTGGCCTGAAATTAGATAGTACGGTTTATGAGACATGGCTAAGACGAATATCTTTAGTTTGTGATCCATTGGAGGAATGCTTTGCTTCCTAGCTCTCAACCTGCTGGGCAGAGCAGAAACTCTCAGTGAGATGGGCGGGGGGGTGGGGTCTTCTCCTCCGTCACCAGCCTCACATCCTCCCACCTCACTGAGCCAGAAGGGAACACAGAAACTTTAGGTATTGCAACTCAGGGAATAGAACACATAGTATTTTTCCCATCTCTACTGAGCAAGGTCATCGAAAAGACGTGACTGCCAATTGACTCATGAACTGCACCCAGGCACTCGGAGACTCCCTCACCCCCTTCCCTGTCCTTGGAATGTGGGTTCAACTTGCCTTTCCCATTCCCAGAGGCTGCTCCAAGGACATTCCCAGAGGCTGCTCCAAGGACATGGCCTTGAGATGGTGATGTGGTGTTGAGAACACCTTCATGGTGTACATGACAGCCCACTTAGGGTCTCCTTAGAAACTTAAGATTTGGCAGGCAGGTGCAAGGGTCCATTTGTCTTGTTGGCACCTCAGACAAGCCTTGTATGTAAGTTCCCTTTGCTTATTAAACTTGCCACCTACCATCCTGGAGTGGTCTGCTTCCTACTTCAGTATCTCCCTGCCCTCTGGTATGGGTGCTGGTTTCAAATTGCACCTGGGAAGCTCCTGAGGGGGTTGCAAACCAGCAAGCTCCATCCCCCCAGTACCAACATCTGGCTCAGCTAAAACTCAGCTAGAACGGAGCCAGAGACTGAGCATGAGGAGTGGGCAGGTAGCAGAAAGATTGAGGAGACCAAAGGGTCAAGAAGGTAGAAAAGGGAGAAAGGGCAAGGGAGAGAGAGTTCTCCCAGGAGTGGGAGGCTATCTGGTGCCCCTAGAGAATGTTATGGGTGGCAGTATTTGCTCTCCTTGACTCTATGGTTTCTGTAGGATGTGTGTAAAGATTCCGATTAGGACAGGTAATATCATTCTATGGGAGCTTAAAGTTCAAGGACAATTTGTTTTGCTCTCAATCTTCTAATGTCCGTAAATATTGCTAAAGTTCTAACACAAATTTCCATTACAGTGAAAAGAATACTAAACAAAACTCTTGGTAATAAAAGATTGTTGTGGCCGAGTTTGCTACGTGCTCACCATATTCTATTCCTTTTTCTTTCTGGGCCAGAGCTAGATGCTATTTTTCTGCTTTCCTTACTACTTAGTGGGGTCCTATGACTATGTTCTGGCCTGAGGAACAGGGGCAGAAATGATATGCACCATTTCCGGTGTAGCACTTAACACCCTTCCCCTCTAGCCCCATGAAATCACTTCTACATTCTTTTCTCTTTAAAGAAAATATTTATTTATTTATTTTAGAGAGAGAGAAAGAGAAAGGGAATGTGGGGAGGAGGGGCAGAGGGAGAGGGTGAGAGAATCTCAAGCAGACTCCTCACTCAGCACAGAGCCCAACGTGGGACTCGATCTCATGACCCTTAGATCATGACCCTGAGATCAGGACCTAGCCCAAACCAAGAGCCGGACATTCAACCAACTGCACCATCCAAGCACCCCCTTTTTCCTTCTTTTTGTACAGCTGGAAAGAAAGACTCCAAAGCCTTAGGCCACTTCTGGCTTTAGGAAAGCCAGAACACAGTGTGAGCTTGGGGCCCCGACTTCTGCTTCATGAGAGCAAATCAGAAGACCCTCATTAACTAGATATTAGTGTCCTCTTTGGATTGGTCTCTGCTGGCAGGTTGCTGTCCCATCCAGGTACCTCCAGGTCCTCGTATGCTTCTGAGTAAGAAGGCACAGAAGTAGGTATAGGATCCGACTTCATTATAGAGCTTTCCCCAATTTTAAATAAAAATCTTGCCCTTAATTAGCAGAAGAGTTCAGATAATTCTTTGTAAACCTCTTGAAATTAAAAAAAAAAAATAGAAATTCACTCTGCATGCTAGAATGTACTTCTGGGTGGATTAAACTCCATGCCAGTTGGCCTTCAGCGCTTTGACCCCAAGGATTAAGCCGAAGTGAGTCCTGGCTGTAAGAACCACTTGTTGGCCTTTGGCATGGACAGGGGAAGAGGAGAAAAGGGAAGGTTGCCCGGGGCAGAATGGGTGGGGAAGACCAGCATTCGTAGGGCACTTGCTAATATGTCCACCTGTGTTATCTGCCTTAAATGTATTTTCTCACTTAACAACCAAATGGGATACGTGTCATCCTCCTTTTATAGACAAGGAAGCTCAGACTCAGAGAAACTTCACCGACCTGATGACATGGAATTAATGAGTAGTGGAAGTAGAGACTAAAAGAACACGTTGGGGGCGGGGGGTGGTCCCAACTATCAGAAATGCAGAAAGGTTAGAAGTGGGAGGAAGGAAAATCAGAGAAGGAGCCCCTCCCCTCCAGCGACCCACCCTGTTTGCTCTGTAACAATGCCTGCAAGTCAAGGAAATTGCTTTAGCCATTTTTATTCTCCAAGACACTTTGGCCCTTAAGGAATTTGTTCAGTCAAAGAGCTTTGAAAAGACTGCATCCACTGAAGATACCCAGTCTCTTACTTCTCATCACCAAAATGACAACGACAGAATCAGGCACCATTAATTCTGATGTTTCAGTCTGCACAGGTCTTCATTAGAGCCCTTAAACATCACCATTTAAGAAGACATCAGCGTTGGGGAAAAATACTTTTTGAAAGCAAACTTAATGAAGTCATTTCTATATAAGCTGGAAGCAGAAATGTCTTTTATGATTGAATTTTTATTTCCAACATATTGACTAATGTTGGGATTATTATGTGTCACAGTGAGCTGAACGGGCACATACTTTGCCCTGAGTTGGCATAGGTGTATTCTCAAAGGATTAAATGGCAAAGGCATTTAAATTAAATTAAGTTTCTGCTTAAGTAAGAGGAATAGTGTAGTATCCATGTTCTTTGCCAACAATTTTAGTTTCCAAAGATGCACGCTGTTCCTAGTATTTGCTGGTATTTGTTACCCAAAGAGGTACCATTGGAGGTAATTTGATTTAACCACGGTCAATCGAGGCCTAAGGCCCCCTAGTGGTTTCCCATTGAATAAAATCTCAACATTTATTGATTTACAAGGCTCTCAATCTGGTTATTACTTCTTACCTCTCACTTCCCAACCGTTTCTTTTTTTTTTTTTAAAGATTTTTATTTATTTATTTGACAGAGAGAGACACAGTGAGAGAGGGAACACAAGCAGGGGCCGTGGGAGAGGGAGAAGCAGGCTCCCCGCTGAGCAGGGAGCCCGATGCGGGGCTTGACTCGATCCCAGGATCCTGAGATCATGACCTGAGCCGAAGGCAGACGCTTAACGACTGAGCCACCCAGGGGCCCCTCAACCATTTCTCATACCTCCCATCCACACTCGCTGTACTCCAACCATGGAGGTTTCTTAATTGTGTCTATCTCTTTCCCATCTCATGACCTTTGCACTTGCATTCAAATCAGAGGTGTTACCTGGTCACTCTATCGAATGTAGGACCTCATTCCACATCCATTTACTTCCCTTCACATCGTTCTGTTTATGTTTTCGTGGCATGTAAGCACAATCTGAATTTATTTTTAATTTGTTTATTGGTTTACTCCAGTCATATCATATACATATATACATATCATGTGATTATTGCACTTATCTTTGCTCACTAAGATGAGGTGAGCTGCATAACAGCTGCTAGAGGCCACGTTCCTGGGAATTTTCTTCAGCCTTTAGGAAATTTTATAATTGCAAATGACTAAGGGTTAGCATTTCTTTACCTTCTCTGCTAAGAAATATAACTTACCAGACAAAACGCTGGTAATTGTTAACTGAAGTCCCATATAATTGAAGAAATGATCTGACCGGTTCTCCAAACTGTAAAGTTTCAAGACCCAAAGAATCAAAATGTGAAAGCTTTGAACGGAGGAATTGCATCTGTTTAGCTCAAGGTGGACCCCAGTGTCCAGCAGCGTCTGGCACATGATAGACATTTAATAACTACCTGTTGAAAAATTGAATAAATGAAACTGCAGGTAAGATCATTCTTCTTGGGGAACTTGAGAGAAGTGCCAGAATGCTGAAAATGGGCAATCAATGTGCAAATTCTCAAAAAGTGGGAGAAGGTAGATTTCAGTCATAAAGTGATGAATTTAAATAAGACGTGACTTATAATATCTGACAAAAACTGACTGTGGTCTTTAAGAACTAATTCTCAAAGACCACCTCAGGTCAGATATACAATTTATTTTTCATAAAATTAATATATTCGACTACACTAGAGAGATTAAGGAAATGATGACTCTGGATTTCAGAATGGTACTCTACCTAAAGTAATGTATCATCCCAGATTCTAAGGAGGCACCTGAGGCCTGACCGGTGAGAATAATGTGATAATTTGCCTATAGTCACTTTCTAACTCATCTTACTAAACAATTTGTAGTTTCCAAATAAAAAGATGTTTGAATATATGTAGGTCACATGAATCTGAGAAGAATAACGAATAGTTTGCTTAAAAAAATCAGAATTCAAAATCTTTTCATTAAACTGAAATGATTGGCTGAATCTAACAAAACTAACTTTAAAAGAATTCACTGTAAGTACCTAAAATTTAGTCTAATAAACCCATTGCACAGATGCTGGGTAGGGAGTTTTCACTTACCAGTAGTAGCATAAGTGGGAAAACCCCAACCTTACGGCTCTAGGTGTTAGAAGAATTAATGGAAATGAGCAGGGCAATATGACTGCCAAAAAAACTAATGTGATTCATATTTACAAAGCACTTAGAAAACTCACAGTGTGGTAGGTGTAGTTAGGGTTTGACATGTAATTATGGAAGTGGGACCAAAGTTCTTAGCATATGGAGAGACCAGAGCTGCTTGATAGATTCAGAATCTTCCACCTAGTAAGGACTCCATAATTATATGTTGATTGGGTTTTTAATGGGACAATAGTTGACTTAGGTCTTGAAGATTGAGTAAACTATATCTAGCATTCAAGACGATATGAGCATTCTACATGCAGAAAAAAGGGCTCCCAAGTAATAAGGCATGGAAAAGCAGGTGGACAAAAGCATGAAAGAGACTTACATACAGGGTGTGAAAAAGAGAGTAGTAGTAAAGAAGAGAGGCTGACAATGTAGGTTGGGTCAGATAATGGAAGATCTTATATACGAGGCTAAGGATTTTGGATCTGATTCTTTATCCAGTTTTAAGATTTTTTTTTTTTAAAGATTTTATTTATTTATTTGAGAGAGAGAATGAGAGAGAGAGAGCAGGAGAGGGGGGAGGGTCAGAGGGAGAAGCAGACTCCCTGGCGAGCAGGGAGCCCGATGCGGGACTCGATCCCGGGACTCCAGGATCATGACCTGAGCCGAAGGCAGTCGCTTAACCAACTGAGCCACCCAGGCGCCCTATCCAGTTTCAAGATTTTAAGCAGGGTAATAAAACAAAACTCAGAGTTGTCGTTTTAGAAATCTATTGAAAGCAGAGTTTTTAGGGAAAAGTGGAGGGTCTAAACCCCAGTAGAAGCCTATTTAATTAAGAAATGATGAGGGCCAGGACTAAGGCAGTGGCATTGGGATTGGAGAGGAGGGGCTAAGAGATGGTATTACGGTTATTCTGACACAGGTAAAAAAATGGAAGAAAAAATAAAATTTGATATACGCTTAGAGTAGGGAAAGAATATATGCTAGTCTGTTGTTTAATTTCATAGCCACGATTAGATTATGGAACCTATTAGGAATATCTAATATAATTCTATTTGCCCAGCTGGGCATAGGCATTCGAAAGCCCATTTGAAGGAAAAGAGTAAGATTTGCAATTTCTGTTTTTCTTTATTTTGCTTGTAAGTACATGGGTGCTCTGACACTATATTTCAATCTTTTTGATACATTTATAAATTTTTATGTTGTCGTGCTTGTGTCACTAAGGGTAGAATCTGGACTATACCATTGAAACCAGCATTCCCCCCGATCGCCATTTTAAAAAATAAACTCTGTTTTGGAATTACAAAAAAAAAAAAAAATTAATTGCAATAGTAGAGTTGCTACATAACCCCATCATCCCTCTCCCTTTTTTTCTGGGATGAACCCACTGTGGGGTGCTAGTCAGTTGGTTCAAGACAAATTCTTTCACTGTTGTGATCTGGGGACAGAATTCCAGTGTGCACGTGTCAGGCCAGATGTTAAGTATTCTGCTAACCAATAGAAATAGCAGTATGGGGCGCCTGGGTGGCTCAGTTGTTAAGCGTCTTGGCTCAGGTCATGATCCCAGGGTCCTGGGATCGAGCCCTGCATCAGGCTCCCTGCTCAGCGGGAAGCCTGCTTCTCCCTCTCCCACTCCCCCTGCTTGTGTTCCCTCTCTCGCTGTGTCTCTCTCTGTCAAATAAATAAATAAAATCTTAAAAAAAAAAAAAGAAAGAAATAGCAGTATTCTCTTAATCTCCGTGGCAATGACTCTGATGTTAAGGAGATTTTGCTCCCTGGTTGGCGTGTGGTGGAGGGTATTTCAGGCAACCTGACTGGGGGAGCAGTGCAGAAATTAATAGTGTGCAGGTGTCCATGGGAACGAGGAGCTAGAAGGCAGGAGTTTAAGAAGAGAGGGGCGCACAGAGGCTGCCCTGTGAAAGTGAATTCAGAATGACTCGAGGCTCACTGGTATCTGAGATGCACTTTTCAGCTTTTTCTTTTCTGGGATGTAACCCTTTTATTGATCATCAAACCTTAATAAAATATATTCGGTTTAATGAAATGTAAAGGTTTGTTTCAGCTTTCCTTGGGAAATAAAAAGAGAGCCCAAGTTCCTGTGTGGGAAGAGGTTGCCAGGAGTGAGCTGCAGGGCAAGAGGCAGTTGTGAGAAAGTTCGAGTCACAGACAGAGGAGCCCAGAGCAGCTGTCTGCGGTGAGCCTACACCTTGGTGGATTTGCAGAGCATCCAAACCCTCACAGGAATGCTTGGAGATTCCCAGGGAAAAGACTGGGTTTTCTATAGTCACATGGCCTGCGACAACTTTTCCTTGAAATCAGAATGAAGGGATATTCAAGATGGCATTCATTTCCCAATTTTACAGGAATAAATGCACACTGTAATGGGGAAAAAGTTATTAAAAACAGTAGTCATCTTTTACTTCAATGTACATTTTTATTCATACTTGAAAAGAATAGTCTATTTTACTGCTAACTTATTGGAAATGTACCCAGAATCAAAGGGTCTATAGAGACATAAAAAATGTATGTAGTTTCTATTAAATAACACTTTCTGGTCACTTTAGAATATGAGTATAATATACAGGTATTATATGCACAAAAATGTAAAAAGGAATTGTGAAAACAAGTCTTGTTACCAGTTTATATAAGAAAAAAGACATTCATTCTTCACAGGCTACCAGCATCATCTAGGATGGTTCCTAACAGGATTCGACTTGTTCAATTAATTCACCTGGTAGCTCAAAAATCTGTAGAAAAGAAGTTAATTTACAGTGAAGTCACTACACAGTGTGGGGGGCAGTAGAAATTCATATTGGTACAAAATATCATTCAAGATTTTTACATTAAGTTGCAGTGTCAAGACTGTGACACATCCAGGTTGGCAAGCGATCTAAGAATTGTTTGAGACTGAAACTTTTTTTTTTCAAAATGACTTCTGCTTGTAAAAATGTTAAAGGTTAAAAATATGTAGAAATAGACAGGAGGTGCAACATGTTCCTGTTTCCTTAACCAGCAGATCCTTGCCTTTGAAATATAAGGAAATGCTTTAGGTACTTCCAATATTTTCCACGAGATGGTAGAGTTGGTATTACAGATGTGAGAGCAAGCTTTCTAACCATTGGTCACAGCAACCAAGAGACATAGAGTCATTCTCACCAATTAAATACTGCTATCGTGCTTTCAATAGTAGTAGTAGTAGTAGTAAAATAATAACATCCAGTTTGTTAGAAACACTATTAAAGAAACAATCATGGGTGGTGTAATCGCTGTAATTATGCCATAGTTGCATGGGGACTGCATTTAGCATTGCTTTTGCTCCTTTAGTGAGTTGTCGTACCTGTCTGGTCTGGTTTTTATTTAAGCACTGACCCGTGGAAAAAGGCCCCAGGGCACCACTCTCAGATCACCCCATATATAACGAGAAAATGTCTGTTGGTATCACTCAAACCAGTAGTGGCCATGATTGCTTTCGATTGCTAGGAGCTGTCAACTTGCTACCTTTCATGCAAATTCAGAGGTCCCTCAGACTGGCTTTAGTTTGTCGGAAATGAGTGACCGCGGTTCTGGCATTGGCTATTCACGACGTCCTGAGCAATCAGGGGCTCATTTTGTCAACGTGCTCTTTCATGAAATCACTACCAAAAAAAAAAAAAATGTGGCATATGCCTGCTCCAAGTGAACGGGGCCGTCTGTGGCCTCGTGAGACCTCAAGATCATAGAGTGAACAGGTGTCCTTTCCAGAATCTGAACCCAAGGAAGGCAATTTACTGACCACTGAAAGTGATTCGTATTTCTTCCGTAAACTTCTCAAGGCAAAGTTGTGTATTTGATTTGTTTTGGTCACTCCCAGCTTCTTGCGCAAAGTAGATGCTAGCTGAGTGTTGACTCACAGGGAGAGAGAGGAAAGTTGCGAACGGGCTCTCCCTCCTGCAATTGCTGGGGACTCTCGACTCTGAAGACGGAAAGCCCCAGCATCTCCCGGCTGAGGCCCGGCTGTGCAGCGCGCTAAGAGGCGTTGCTTTAGGAGTGTGAGGGTAGGGTGCCTGGGTGGCTCAGGGTCCTGGGATCGAGTCCTGCCTGGGGCTCCCTGCTCAGCGGGGAGTCTATGTCTCCCCCTGCCTCTCCCCCTGCTCATGTGCGTGCGCGCGCTCTCTCTCTCACAAAAACAAATAAACAACAACAAAAAAATCTAAAAAGGAGTGTGAGGTTAATACTCCTCTCGACAACTGGATTGTAAGTTTCTTGCCGGACAACCCTCTGTTATGATTTTGCTAGTGCCCACACACCTCAGGCCTAGAAGGCGTTCAGCAGGGGTGACTTGAAAGAAAGAACCAGCAGCCTTAGGTTGCCATCAGTGGATACTTGGCACATGATGTAGCCTGAAGGGGATCATCTAACCCTGTCTCACGCATGTGGCTGCTATACCAAATGCTAGTATGGCAACCACCTGCAGAGAAACTTCACGACCAATAGTATCCTGAGTACAGTCAGTTTTACACACCAAAGAGCAAATCAGAATTATCCATGAGTGAGGAAGAAAATGCACACCGCAGTTCGATATGCACTGCCACTATCAAGAGGGAGATTTCCTATTTGGAATGCTGATAGGCCAAGAAAGCACCAGGAAGCATGTTTGTTTTGGTGAATGTGGGCAGGAGAAAGGAAAAAATCGTGCCACATTCATGCCCTTCTCAAAGGCTTCCTTTTTCTGTGAAATATCCCAGGCCTTTGATATCTTTGCCACTGAAAAAAATCAAGGCATTCTACCAGAAGAGATAATTTGGCAACGGTGAGGTGGAGGACAATTTATCAAAGGGGAAAATTCCAGAGAACTAATACCAAGGCCCACAATCTTGAAAATCTATTCATTTGTTTCCAGAGTTGTCTCCTCACTAGCACGTGGCTCCTGCGTAGGACATTCAGGGACTGTCTTTGGTATTACAGATACTTTAGCCTTTTAGGTACCCAAGCATCTTCCTTTTAACCATTTGAGTTGTGAGTTTCCCAGAGTGAAATTGACATACCTAATTCTTAGAAAAGACCGTCTTGACCACAAGGCCAACATGTCACGTGAGGATAGGCAGGGCACAGTAGAGCCACATTTAAAGGGCTCCCACTCAAACCGTAGACACTGAAGATCCACATGATTATCTGAAAAATTTTTCAGGAGATGACGGTAAAATGTCATACTTGAATAAAAGTGAATAATATAATTTGAGGACAAATGAAAGGAAAGTATCTTGAGTAAGGGGTTCTTGTTCCGAATCCCCAATAAATATTTTTTTTAAAAGATTATTTATTTATTTATTTATTTATTTATTTATTTATTTATTTATTTATTAGAGAGTGAGCAGGAGAGAAACAGCATGAGAGGGGAGAGGGTCAGAGGGAGAAGCAGGCTCCCCGCTGAGCCGGGAGCCCAATGCGGGACTCGATCCCAGGACCCCGGGATCATGACCTGAGCTGAAGGCAGTCGCTTAACCAACTGAGCCACCCAGGAGCCCCCCCAATAAATATTTTTATTGATAGAATAAAAATATCACGTGGATCATCATGTGAATAAAAAGCTGCTCCCTAAAGCAATGCCATGTTGCCCACAGGCTCTGCTAAGTATATTCATTCTCACCTTAGACGTCCCCAGACAACTGTGCTATATAGATTTTTATATGAGTGCTCTGTGTCTGTTCTTTCAGAGAGAGTATATTACATGACTATCAGTATTTCTGCTTATTTTGTACATAGCTCCCTTCCTAATTTTTGGCTTGTGATCGCTTATGTGATTGAAAACTACCTTAAATGGTAAAATTTCCTTAATGGTAATTAGAATTGTGTATAAATTAAGAGTAACTAGGATTTAAACAAAGGGTTGAAGAGCTTTTCTATGGAGAAAAGGTAGGAGTTTCAGATTGTGGATTTTATAAAATTTCCCGGGATTGTCAGAGAGCTTTTTCATTTGTTTCTTGGTTCTCTGTTCTGTTGTGGCTAGATGAGGTTGCCAAGTAGCAGAGTTCTTGTCACATAATGGGAGTCTCAGAAGAATTTGAAAGGTAAGCACAAGTGAGAAGACAGCTTTTTTTTTCTTCTGTCCTTTTACCCACAATGGCAGAAATTCCTTAGTGTGTTCAGATCGGAAGGTCTCAGTGGGAGTTCCCACCTATACGTTTCTGCCACAGGATAAGAAATAACTTTGTTATTCTTTTTTTTTTTTTAAAGATTTTATTTATTTATTCATGAGACATAGAGAGAGAGGCAGAGGCAGAGGGAGAAGCAGGCTCCCCGCGGAGCAGGGAGCCCGATGCGGGACTCGATCCCAGGACCCTGGGATCATGACCTGAGCTGAAGGCAGACGCTTAACCAACTGAGCCACCCAGGCGTCCCTAACTTTGTTATTCTTAGGCAGGCATTTTGCTTTAGGAACTGAATTGGAAATTAATACTTTTCACTTTGGATTTTCTCCCTGAGGACCTAAAAGTATTTTGAAGTGTTAACACCCAAATTCCCTTTGAGTCAGGATGAAATTGAAGTATCTATGTCTTTAAAAGAAAATGTGACATAGTCTTCCGACAGTTGTCACTGGTGTTAATAATATCTGTGCTCCTAGCATTTATTACGTGGCATCTTAGATGTGCAGGGAAACTTTAATGAAGACTCTCCATTTTTTTAAGGGGTAGTAATTATCATGCGGCCCCGTATTTATCCCTATGGAAATGTGAAGCTCAGGCAGAATAAAATCAAGGAGGGTTGGTGGCCATGGGCCCTGAAACAAATGAGGAAAGAATAAAATGGGATCTGGACTTGGCCTTTTCGACCCTCCCCTCCCCTCCCAAACTTCCTTCTTGACAAAGATTAATGGGATCAATGTGACTCAAGCTCAGAGACTTTAGAGCAAAGCCTTTGCAAGCCTAGGAGCACAAAAAAACTTCACAAAGGGCCAAGAGAGTTCGATTTCTGGGTGAACTTTAGATATGTGAGTTCTATAATCAATAGCCTTCCTCTGTGATCTTAAAAAAATCCAAAGATCGATCAATTGATTTTTTAAAAAATTCACCGCACTAAACAAGTGGTTTAAAAATAATAAATAGAATGGAATTAATGAGCTTTGCCTGGCCTGTAAAAACAAAGTGTGCCGCATGAATGGTCCCAAATGTCATTCTCTAAAGTTATTGAACTTGGTGGTCCATACATTATATTTTGCCCAAAAATGTCTTGCAGAGAAAACTCTTTTTTCTTACTTAGAGTGATGGCAAAAGTGAAGAGCCATAGAAGAACCTAAATAAATATTTATAGGTTTTGGTTGAATAAATGGGTTAAATGTGACAGTTTATAATAATAAAAACACAGACAGCTCAAAGAGAAGGCTGCACAGCACAAGGCAAGTTCTGATGAAGAAATAGGAAAGCTGATTAACATTCACACTTATAATACTCTATTTGTATTATTATTATTGGAATGCAACAGAAATCAACACAATGATTAGGTTGTTGGTTTCATATTACATAAGTGACCCAAGTCAACTATTTTGTAATACTGCATTCAGTGACAAATACAGTAACAGATTTAAGAAGCCAGAAGGGGAAGAGAGCAGTTCCCTTTTAAGAAAGAAGCTTAACAGAAGTGAAACTATGCAAAGCAGTTAAAAAGCAACATCAACCAACTATTTGCAAAATCACTTCCTCATGAAAAAAGTCTTTGGAAGACACTGATGCCGGTAGTTTTGCTGGTTGACAAAAAATCATGAGAAGCCTTGATAAGATCAGATGGAATTATGTTTAAACCATAAGTAAAGAAAGAAGAAGGCAGGCAGGACTGAGCTATTCTGTCTTTTGGGAAGCAATGAGCAGGGACCTGAGGTCTGGGATTTTTTTGTTTGTCCTGAGAAGACAAAATGGCAAGATGAAAGCCCATGGGCAGGGGACTTTCTGATGCTCAGGTCCAAGCAGAGGGAAGGTATTGTGGGAGGAGCCAACAGCAGGTGTCTTCCTCAGCTGTCCCAAGCCTTGAAGACAGGGTGAAAAAAATCAGCCTAGTTCGTCAGGTGACAGCGGGTGGCCACCAATGACAGAGTAAGGAAGGTTGGACTGAGAGCTTGCAGAGCAGACCCAATGGGACCTGGGGCAAGTTACTGCAGCTATCAGCCTGTCTCCTCGTCCGTAAACTGAACCACTGAGGTCCTTTCTACTCTACAACTTGATCCTGTACCAGGCATCTTGTTTCTTCCTCTAGGCATCTTATTTCTTTTAACTTGCGTTCCTTAAAATAATCTTATGCTGTTCATTGTTAAGGGAGTCGGGTCATATGACACACTTTAGCAAAGTGATTATTTAGAAAAGGGTATACTCAAGTGTTGAAATTTGTGTGTAGATGCGTGTGTACAATACAAGTAAGTCAACTAATCTCTCAGTCGTTAGTGACGGCTGCCAAACTTGCAGGCACTGGGTATTAGGAGACTCTAACACTTTTCAGTGATTGAAATCACTTCATAGGACATCATTGAATAAGTAGTATCTGCAAGATTTCTGTCTCTGTTTTTCTCTCTGTCTCTTTCTGCCTCCACCCCCACCCCAGCTTAGGAGGGATGTATGATAAAATGTAATTACATAGTTTTTATAATTTCCCTCAATTGTATTTTTTCTTAGAGAAAAAGACTATCAAGTAGTTTCAAATACTCATTCCACTCTAGCCAATATGTTCTTGAAAAACAGGTGAAGGGAAACAAGGTCCAACTTTTACAGAGAGAAAATAACAAAAAAGGAAGGATTATACATTTTTCACCTATATATCCTGCCCCACCTTCCTAAGCATCAATGTCCATACATAGTTGTTGAATTGAATAAAAAGAAAATAATGACACTACTAATCAATTCAGAAGAAAAGATGTTGCTAAAATAAAATAGTTGAAGAGTTATGACCATAGAAGAAAAAAATTATTTTTACAGCACAATAGTGAGGACCAAGCAAAACATTGGATTGGCTCTTGAATTTTAAATTTAATTTCCAGAAAAGGAAAGCTAAAATACACTCTGCAGAATTATGGAAAGCATAGAAGGATCTTGAGTCATAGATTTATTTTTTTCTTTCTAGGAAGAAAGTCAGAAAGATGAGGTAGAAATTCTCATTTCACAGAGTCAGTGATTACTTTCTCACAGTATTGAAGTATGCATGTATTTTTTTTCAGTTATTAAAGTAAATGAAAACATTATTACAAAAAATCATGAGAGCTAGCTTGAATTGTGTGGCAGAGACTGCTAAGCATTCTTCAATATATATTTCCCTTCCTTACTAAGAAAGAAGCCCTTAATTTTCAGATGGGCACAAGGCTACCAAGAATAAAGAGTACAATTCCTAGCTTTCCTTCCAGCTAAATTTAGAGGGGACTAAATTTTGGTTAATGGGATGTAAGCAGAAGTAGTATGTGCAACTTCTGAGGCATGCCCTTAAATGAAAGAAGCACCTTTCTCTGTCCCTTTTCCCTCCTTTTTGGCTGGGATACAAATGCAATGGCTGGCACTTTAGCAGCCATTTTGAGTCATGTTAGAACTTGAGAATGGCAGGACACAAAAAGAACCAATGAGAATGAACCTGGGTCCTTGTCTCTAGGGAATCCAAGTCCAGCTCTTTGCTGACTATTTCCAGGATTTTGAAATATGAAAAGGTAAAGACCTCTATCTTGTTTAAGCCACTGTCTTTTTTCTCCCTTCCTTCCTTCCTCTCTCCCTCCCTCCATCCCTCCTCTCTCTCTTTTTCTTTCTTTCTTTCTTTCTTTCTTTCTTTCTTTCTTTCTTTCTTTCTTTCTTTCTTTCTTTCTTTCCCTCTTTCTCACATATAGGTAAATATAATCTTAACTACTATAGACTGACAAGGTCTTCTGCCAAAGCAAGTTCTATGAGAGTAACTAGATAGATCATTAGTTTCTTCAAACTGTTTTTTTTTTTAAACCTAACTCTGGAGAGGAAAGGAAAAGCATGACCTCAATGGAAAAAAGTTCAATGTTTTTAATCACTCAAAGAAACAAACACAACTCTGAGTGAAAGACTGACATGTCCCAATCCACATTAGGTAGACTTTCAATTTCGGATTCTTCCTTTTTTCCTTTCTCCCTCCCTTTTCTTTCTCTTTCTTTTCCCCTTTACTCCCTCCCTTTTCTCTTTCCTACCTCATTTCTTTTTCTTCTTAATTTAGCTCTCAAGTTTAAACCAAAGCCTAGATTCTTTGAATATTTCATATTTTTGAAATGTTTAGCATTTAACATGATTCTTGCCTTTTAATATGCTTGCAGGTCCGAGGAAGATGATTCATTTTTTTCATCTGACACCAAATTTTTCTAGAAATATTATATTTAAGAAAGTTTATCCACCTTCTAGAAATGGCTTTTCCCCCCTTTTCCCTCAGTGAAGAAATTAAGCTTCTTTAGGATGAAAAGAGAGAAGCTACCCACAAATTTTGAAATTCTTGAGAATTTTGTTTTTTGGAGAATTCTTTATTAATAAATACATCTTCTAATAATTAAAATATATCTGCTCCCTTTCTGCATTGCACACTATGCAGTTATATGAGCAATGATTTCTTTTTTCAGTTCTACTTTTGGACATAACGTCCTTAGGTTGTGGGCCTGTTTATCATGAATATTTGAACAGGGTTCACAGACACTTTCACAAACCTATCCGGCAAAGGTTATAGATGACTCTTAAATGGAAAGGAAACAAGAAAAACGGACATTCAAGGTTTCTAAGTTTAAAAAGATCAATTATTTTTATTTTTTCCTCCTTAATTCAGTTATCCCCTGAAAGCAGCTATTACCTTGAGCTAAAATGTCAAGTTAGAACATTTGAATTCTAATCAACTGCAGAAATTCTAGTTACATATTCAAGTAACTTGGAAATAATAAGCCAGAATATTCACTCCATAGTGAGTCCACTATGGGATAGTATAAATTTTGGGATAGTATAAATTTTTAAATTAGGTCTAAAATGAAGATGTTTGTTTTGGGGGATAGTATTTTTGAGATAGTATAAATTTTTCAATTAGGTCTAAAATAAAGATGCTTATTTTTGGCAAGATTCCTTTCTAATTTGCAAGGATTGAAAAAAGCAATTTTGGTTTTTATTTGCTTCTCAATTTAGCAGCGTCATGATGGTTTTCCTCAGCTTTGCAACACACATTTTAGTTGGTTCTAGCGAACACAAATTCCTCTCAATCATGAGTGTCCCGTTCATTAAGCGAGACAAATGACAGCCTTGTTATATTTTGTTAGATCCCAGCCTCTTGAAGCTGGCTACCTTCCTTAGTTAGGTCTATAGGAAATAGCAGGGCTTATTTTTCTGAAGGAAAAAAAGAAAGAAGTCAATATTTTTCTAGGGCAAGATGTCAAGTTATCTTCAAAACAAGTAAGTCAAAAACCTCTCAGTTTTTGAGTGGTATGAACATGTTTTTGCTTCAGGGATACATACCCTCACGTTATATGGCAGGTGAAAGTCTTAAGATACCTGGGGATGTATTAGTTTAGAGCTCTTCCTAAGAGATGTTTGAGATTTCTCTGATGTAGACTGTTCTATACCCAAAGATATATTCTGTCTCCTGGGAATTCTGGAACAGCCTCTGTAACTCTGTAACTCGCTTGCTCTGTAACTCCCTTGCTCAACCTTTGCAGTCATGAAATATGACTGGAAGAGGAAAGACAGAAAGAAGGTAGGCTGGAAAGCATCCCAGCTGTCTGTGACTCCACACAAAGCCAGCAGAAGACACTTAAGAGAGGATAAGTCGTTGTCCACACAAGATAGAAGATGAGGAAGGGTTCACCAAGGTTTTATAAGACACAATGCCAAAGTGGTTCAAAGGGGAAAAAAACGTTGGTTTTAACTTTCCCCTTCTGCATTCCAGTCAGCACCAGGGGCTCTTGGGCAGTGGGCGTCCTATCTTCAGTTTTACCAGGACCACTTCTGAGGAGGACTCTTGAACCTGGGGCTGCACCCTCTCTCAGGATGCCGAGATTCTGGCAAATGAGTGCAGGCTCAGAGAACATTCATTTTCCCTTACTCTGCTCAGACACACATTGCATATGGAGAAGCCAAGATTTGGCCCAAATGGAGACATAGCGAACACGTTTGTTGAAAGCCCCACTGCATAATGGGCAGTGCTGGATAGATTTCCTAAAACAGGAGGCAAGAATTGTTAAGAACTGGAGGCAGTCACTCCCAAGGAGCAGCGATCGTGACAGCCCTACATGGAAAGACCCAGATCAAGGACGACTGCTGAATGTTACTGCAAAGCTCAGCATTTCTTTTCATCCCTTTGTTGTAGGGAAGCAGAACCTCTAAGGAGCAGCCAGGAGAGGAGAGGTAGGATGAAGCAAAGTGGGGAGGAGAGGAGATCGATCTAACTTGTCTCTGATGAGAGGTAAATTCTCTGGAACTTTAGCATTGTCATTACAGATTGCTGGGATACCGTATTAAGTAGTTACCTATATTGAACATCCATAGAAAAATCACTAGTGTAAGGATTTCCTCCTCAAATCTGTCACCTGCAGTGACACAAGGTGTAGGACTCTCCAGGGCATCTTACCAGTATGTACACACATGAAGCTAGAACAGCAATAAAAGTATCGTGCTTTTTTGTGAAATGTTAACTGTTTTGTGTTTGTGTGTGTGGGGGGGGGGCAATGAAATGACAGTTTAAAATACTCATGTGTTAATTTTATTCTCCTGTCTTACTTTCTGTGTTTCTGATATTCTAGTAGCTTTATCCATAATAATCGTATGTATTTTTTTAATTAGGAAATGCAATTTTTCGTCTTCAGGATTTCTAGTTGTTTAAACATGGCAATATTTTCAAGCTACTTTTTAGAAAACTTCAAAGAGTTCAGTGTTTTCATAGCACGTGGCTGTACAGCAAGAGCTCCAGACGGAGTCCAACTTGTTCTGCTATTACAATAATAACTGCCTCTGGGGCACCTGGGTGGCTCAGTTGGTTAAGCAACTGCCTTCGGCTCAGGTCATGATCCTGGAGTCCCTGGATCGAGTCCGGCATCAGGCTCCCTGCTCGGCAGGGAGTCTGCTTCTCCCTCTGACCCTCCTCCCTCTCATGCTCTCTGTCTCTCATTCTCTCTGTCTCAAAAAAAAAAAAAAAAAAAAAAAAACTTTAAAAAAAAAAAAACAATAATAACTGCCTCTTTCAAATGTGGAGTGCTTCACAGTTTGCAGGATACTTTTTACATTTCATCCAATTCTCACCTCACCCTTAAGAGGTAGGGATTATAGTTCTACCTTGCAGATGAGGAAAATTCCAAGGCCAAGACGTCCAGCACTGTCCAAGGCCACAGTGGTGGGCCTGGGACCCAAACCCTACCTTTTGCTTTCCAATTCCCCTTCCTTTGGCCATAGCTCTTGCCCGTCTATATACACGCAGGACTCTGGACAAGGCCACCAAATCCCCTAGACTTCAGATCCCTCCACTGTGCAATGGCAGCTTGGATTTGATCATCTCTGAGGTCCCTGTGAACTCCTCTTCATTTTGAATTTGGGTTTATTCAGTAGAATGAAAAAATGATGGGATTCAGTGTGCCTTGCCTGACTGAAGGGGCACAATCCAAAGGCTAGTGACTAAAATGGGCCTCTAGAATGCCACAGTGGTTGTCATGAACTGGGAGGAACCAGGGTAGACTTTGTTGTATTAGTTCTGATTCTTAACAGAGTCTCATAAAATATATGGACTCCAATAAGACAAGAAAAAAAGAACTTCTCTACACATACAAAAATTTGCATGTGATTTTAGATGGTTTATAGATTGACTTCTTAGAGATGTATGAGCTAAGTTAACAACTTTTGGATTGAATAGTACACATGTACACAATTTTGTGGCTTATGGGTGGCCTCATGTTGGTTGTTATACAAAGTGAGCAAAACTTACTTTGATATGGGAGATAGTAATTGAAAGATACAAAAGGAAAAAAACTGTGATGTGCCTTCAAAACAGTCCTTTTTTCTATAGAAAATTATGTTTCCCATATTACTTTCTTGGTTATTGGGATGGGGTAGGAGAAAGAAAAATTGATGTAGAACAAATATAAATATCTTTTGAAGAAGCCTTTATAGAGAATTCCATACCATTTTTAAAGCTCCTTTTGAACATCTTGAGAGCAACATTCCTGATTGCAGATTTATGGTTGTGATTTCTGTCTCCCAAGCCCACACGCTCTATGTTTTGGTCTGACACCAATGTCAGAACTGGGATAAAGAATAGAAAATATGAACATCAGAGATACCCATATACCCTCCAAAGGAGGAAAGGTGTTCTACTAATCATGTTACCCTTCCATACCATGTAATTTCCAGAACACAGGAAGAACAAGATAACATGCATGAATCTGAAAATTTTAGACTGACATAATGTTATTCTGCATTCTGGAAAGTTGAGAACAAAGGAGGACATCATGTTTTGTCTTGTGGTATTGAAAAAATGACCCATGGTCAGTCTGAAAGCCAGATCCACTGTTCGTACCCATTTATCAGCTGTCACAGCATCTAACTTCATGTTGAGTAGCCCCCTGTAATGTCTGTTAATGCAAACTCCATTGGGCATAGGATAACTGCAGTCATCAGCAACATTGACTGAACACCTCGATACAAAAACCAGTATTTCTTTTAGAATAGACTGTAGAAGGTTTTCATTAAGTTTTTTCTCTTTGCATGCCCCACAGTATTGTTAAAAAGATGAAAAACCAGTTTTTTAAATAACTTACAAGTATTCATATAAGAAGAAAATGACTTAAAAAATACCCACCCATTCACCTACAACTCATCTAGCGCACAATGCTAATAATACATAGGCTGTGACAAAAGAACTCAGTGATTTGTGGGGAAGTAGGGAGGCGTAGTCCATCCTCTGGGAAGAGGTGAGACGTGTCAATGCGAAGAGGTGCTCTCAGTGGTGCTTGGCTTCCTAAGTCAAGTTCAGCAGCCATGTTTCAGAGTCAGCGTCATTACTTATTTCGACCTAAAACAGAAAATATGAATTGCTTTAAAGAACTTCAAAACTGAAAACTGAATTTCCTTTCTATTCACTCAGGCTTTTCAAAATGCAAAGTAGTTTCTGGGTGTTCCTCATGCGGTCTGTGTATATGACCAAAGCAATAAGAAAGCCGAAAACCCCGCTCTTCAGATTAGGGTGTGCAATCAGGTATAAAAATTGTAATATAGTATTGCCTTCCTGGGAGAGAAGTGCCAACCCCATTGCAATGGAGGACTGAGGTTAAGGTCTGGTCTTTGGTTGTCTTGGGGTAAAGATGATAGGGTAGTAGGATGTCTCCAAACTGCTAGGTACGTCCCTAGCCTACAGCATCCTGTTGGTTGACAGCTCAAGAATTATCCTCATCTGGCTTTCATACCGCTGATCTACATCCCTACATACCTACATACATCCCATCCTGTGATGGCTAATTTTATGTGTCAACTTGGGTAGGCCATGACACCCAGATATTTGGTCAAACACCAACCTAAGTGTGGCTGTGAAGGTATTTTTTTAGATGAGATTCACAATTAAATCAATAGACTTTAAGTAAAGCAGATTATCCTCCCTGTTGTGGGGAGGTCTTATTCAGTCCCTTAAAAGGCCTTTAAGAAGAAGGAATTCTGCCTCTGGACTGCCTTTGGACTCAAGACTATAACATCAACTGTTCCCTGGCTCTCTGGTCTGCAAACTCCGCCTGCCCTTGTTGGATTTGCCTGGCCCCATGAGCCAATTTCTTAAAATCTCTCTCTCTCTGCACACACGCACACGCGAGTACACACACGTACACTAACGGTTCTGTTTCTCTGGAACACACACTTCCATCTCTAGTTACTCCTGTCTCCTGATTCTGAGTCTATACTAGGCAGGAAGCCTTGGGAAAGTGGTAGTTTAGGCTTATGCATCTTCCCACAATATCAACCCCAATACACTGTCTGCCACATAGTTGGCACTTAATAAATATTTGTTGAATACTTTTGCTCTCATGAAAAAAGTCTTAGCTGATCCAAATCCCATTCATCCTCAGGATTCAGTTGACATTTCTTCTCCCCTGCGAAGACTTGTACTCCCATGTCAGCCATACTGTTTTCTCACCCCACTGATAGCAACTCTTCCACTGTCTGCTCTACCCCCTGTGGAGCTAATGGCATTCAACTTCACAATTAATTTGGTTCTGATTGTTTCACTCAGGTGTGTAAGTTTCCTCCCTACGACTAAATTATAAGGATCCTGCCAGTAGAGGCTGTGTTTCCCATTTCTTTTATAGCCCTATCTAGCAATTCTCTTCCATTAACTCAGTTCAATGACTCTTTCTATGGCCCAGAATAGACTTTTTGGGTTATCATTTGAACTAGCTGAAAAAAACCTCAACTTTCCAGTTTTACTTTCTGGTAGCCACTCTCCTCCGTGTAAGTTCTGTTCCCTCCTATACGCCTCAAGAGTTGGAGTCCTTTAGTTCTCTCCCCATTTTCTTATCACGTTTTCTCTGCTCCTCTATTTCCTACATTCTGAAAGACTTATAGCCCACATGCCTACCCCTTTTACCCCACTGTATTTTTTTTTTTAGATTTTATTTATTTATTTGACAGAGAGATAGAGAGAGCCAGAGAGCACAAGGAGGGGAATGGCAGAGGGAGACGGAGAGGGAGAAGTAGACTCCCTGCTGAGCAAGGAGCCCGATTCAGGGCTCGATCCCAGGACCCTGAGACCATGACCTGAGCCGAAGGCAGACGCTTAACAACTGAGCCACCCAGGCACCCTTACCCCATTGCAATTTAACAGGGATTGAAACTGAAAGATAAAGAGATGAGCTTATAATGGTGGAATTTTTATAGTTTTATACAGTGTCTCAGGAGGGAGATTCAAGGTCCTAAAGTTTATTCATCCATCCAACAGGTGAATCTCTGCTAGAATGAAGATAAGGCAGTAGGGAAAGGTACTTTTGTTTGTTAGTGCTAGTACTGATGGGAGTTTGGGGGAACTTCTAGGTATACCCACCACGTTTATCTTCTGTGGTGAGATTGAACTAATTCTGTTATTCTTGTATTTTCTACACTTTCAATCCAAGATCAAACTTGACCTTGTGGCAAGATACTTCATATATGGTGTTGTGCTTCTCCTTGTGTCACATCTGGAGACACATAATGTCTAGTTGTCACTCTTTTAATGGTGCTACGATTGACCAATGAGTCTGGGTAGAACAATTTGAGTTTTGGGAAACTTAAGATCATATCTTTATTTGTTTCTTCAGATGTTCATAGGTATGTTAGTAGTTACCTGAAGGTACCTACTCCTAAGGCAGAATAAAATCAAGTAATAGCATAGTGATGTTATTTCAAAGTGTGTCTTCTGAAAGGCCTGTCATTGTATCTTTTTCTATTGCTTTTCTAAGTCTCCCTGTTATTATTTCTGGGTGTGTGTGTGTATGTGTGTGTGTGTGTGTGTGTGTAAGATATCTGTGTATTCTATTTTCTTTCCCATGTCTTGTTTCTTCCCAGAACCTGTCATAATGTGGGATTATAAGTATTTCTTGATGTGGATATAAAAGAAACAAAATATGTTTTTAACATAAAATTTGGTTTCTGTTCATTGCATTTAATTTTAAAGTCAGAGGATATTCTCTTTTGGAGACAGGCAAAATGAAGTTACTTCTCTCATGTTGATTAATTTGGGGGAGGAGGGTTCTCCATGTCTCCATAACACTGGGTAAATCTATTTTCCTGCTGTTAATATCTATGACTAGTACTAAGAAGATTCCTGAGAGTTCTCAGAAAGACAGGAATTGACAGTTTCCCTGGAGGGTACCATTCAGATGCGAGTTTTCTCTTTTTGGAAAAGGCAGTGTGAGAACCAGGTTCCATAAGGTTCTGGGGGCAGTGAGTGAGGTCACATGTCAAATGAGAAGGTCTGAGTGATCCCAGTGAAGCACAGGGCAGATGACTGACCGTCGGTCATGGTCATGGCAGACCCTCTTTGTGTGTTGCTGGCCACACGATTGGTGGCATCATTCCTTCCCAGCAACAATAGTGGTGCATGAACTGACTAGCCCAGTGACGGGTCTGAACCATATAAACACAGCCATTTCACTGCTCCATGGTCAGATGGCCACACAGTAGGGTATGTTCTTCCATAGTTCCTAAAAGGAATTAGTCATTTCCCATGATGGATTACAAAGGTATTAATATCAGTGACAGAGCGTAAGTGCTCAGAAGAGAGGAAGAGCAAGAAGCCCAAAGCACTGCCCCCTTGTGCTAAGTAAGGCAGCCACGCAGGGAAGCCCGGCTCTCCTCTGGGACAATTAAGAAGGGGCTGAGTGCATTACAGGTTGTTGCAATCTGCATTCTTGAGGCTGCCTGGGAAGGTTAATGCCTGTTGTAAGCGCCCACCATTTCCAGGGACCGATGGAAGCCCTTAGGCAACAGAACTCCACACTTAGTAATGGGAAGGGTGAACAGCCCTCAGTTTGAGCAGATTAGGGACAACTTGCACTGTGTGCCACAGGGGACAGACAGCATAGATAGAGAAATATGAAAGTGTGAAAGACAATCAAGGACAAATGAAAACAAGAGAAAGACGGAGAGTTATTTTATTAGTCTTTAGGTGCTTGGTCGAGAAAGAGAGGAGTGATGGAGTAAATGCATGTTGTAGACTCCAGGTTCCTCCAGCTTAAGTTTACTAATACATTGCTGGTGGTTACTGGCTTGTTTGTTTGTTTGTTTTAGAAAGAGAGAGATTGCTCGCTCACAGGGAGGGGTTGGGTGGTGGGGGAGGAGCAGAGGGAGAGAGAGAGAATCTTAAGAAGGCTCCATGGGGCTCCACTTGGGGCTAGATCTCAGGACCCTGAGATCATGACCTCAGATGAAATCAAGAGTTGGAGGCTTAATCCCAACTGAGCCACCCACGTTTCCTTGGTGGTTACTGGTTTTTAAATCAAGGATTGAAAGCACATCATTCTGACCTGCCCACCTCCCACACACCCACCCACACACACACCTCTGTTTTGTTCTAGCTGGTTCTTAATCTAGGTGCTGTAAATGCAAAATGGTCTGGCACCAACTTACAGGGATACGGATACAAAGCAGCTTTTCTCAGAGAAGAGCAGGTGGGTGCGCCCACCTCCGCTCTGTCCAGCAGCCAGTCACCAGAGGCCGATTTCCTCTGGGCTTGGACATGAGAGTCAGTGAAGGTACAGGTGGGCGCTGACTGTCAAGCCCGCCTGAAATGGGAATTAGCCTCGTCTGTCTTCTAGTACTGCGTTGCAAGAGCCGACACTCAATCAGCAGCGGCCACCTAGCAGGTGACAATTTTTCTGAAGAAAAATTAGTCTCCAGCCAAGGCAATCAGACAAGTCAAGGTACCAGAGAAAAGTCAAGTTCTCATTTGGAAATCTTAGAAAAAAGATTGGCTGAACGTGGGGGATGAAGCTTTTTCATCAAGTCTTTCTAAACGACAGTCGTGGGGCATCTTCCTCGCGGGAATTTCTAACGTCATCAAATCTCTCTAGCTCTATTGTAGAACACAGTTCTGAAATTCCACTGCGGTCTTTTTTTGACAAAGTACCTTCGTCTAATTATTTCTATCTGAAGAATTACTGCCACATAGAGCGTAATTTTCCCACTACCCTGGTGCTAACCATTTTGATTTTGACAAACTTTAATTTAGTTGCTCACTAGGATGTTCCCTGAAATTCCGTGTCTCTTTCATAGCTGCATGGGTTTTTTTGCCGTGCGATTTTTCTTCCTGAGAAGCAAATCTGCTTTTATTAGCCCTCTCCCCTTGGTGTTACTGCAGCCTCCACGATCAGCCGCTTGGTAGGTGTCCTGTTGAAAGCCACCACTGACCACGTGTGGCTCTCTGCTCCAATGACAAGAGCCACCCATGCTCTTTCTCCTCATGAAAGGTGGTATCAGCGTGTGGTGGCAGTGATGGAAGAGGTCCTGGGAGACCCAGGCTCTACTTATTTCAGAGTTATAGCCCCCTCACTGATGGCTGCGCCAAGATGATGGACCCCAACCCAGGCCACCCCTGACCTGTGTTACATATCCCAAAGCTAGACCCAGATGACAACCACTGAAAGCATCTCTACAGCATCTTTAAATTTTTAATTTTTTTAAGATTTTACTTATTTATTTGAGCGTGAGAGAGCATGAGTGGTGGCGGGGAGAGGCAGAAGGAGAGGAACAAGCAGACTTCCCACTGAGCAGGGAGCCCGACTCAGGGCTTGATCCCAGAACCCCAGGATCATGACCTGAGTGGAAAGCAGACACTTAACCAACTGAGCCACCTAGGCACCCCTTTATTTATTTAGTTTTAGTGGTATTTCACCAGTGCAAAGCTGACAGTCTCTGCCCTGCACCCTCACAGTGTGTGTGGGGGTGGTGTGGGGGATACCCAAGGCCTCCCACTTATTCTACACCTCTCATGTCTCTTCCCCATGCCAGGCTAGAGTCAAACTCAACAGGATCTTTTTTCCTCACTGATTCTGCCAAACCTGGTCCCTTGGCTGTGGTTTCGCTGGATAGTAGGTAGGGATAGTGGGAATCTTGTTCACCTCTATAGCTTTTTTTTTTTTAATTCATGTATAATTAACATCCAGTGTTATATTAGTTTCAGGTGTACAATATAGTGATTCAACAATTCTACACATTTCTCAGTGCTCATCATAAGTATACTCCCTTCATCTATTTCACCCATCCTTCCATCCACCTCCCCGCTGGTAACCATCAGTTTGTTCTCTGCGTTTGTATCTCTCTCTCTTTTTTTAATCTCTTTTTTCTTTGTTCATTTGTTTGTTCCTTAAATTCCACATACAAATGAGATCATATGGTATTTGTCTTTCTCTGTCTGACTTATTTCACTTAGCATTATGCCCTCTAGGTCCATCCATGTTGTTGCAAATGGCAGGATCTCATTCTTTTTTATGGCTGGCATCTCCACAGCTTTAGGTCTGAAGAGTCATGTTGTTTAGATGGCAGAACCATGGCTGCTGAGGATCTGGGGGCAACCCCACCAAGAGCTACCAAGATTCCTGCTCTACTTAAACCTCTGTTTCCTCATAGGCTTGCTCAGGTTATGTGACAACTATGGCAAACACTAGATTGGATAGTCATGAATTTCAACTTCACCCTCTGTAGAATGGCCAAGCAAATTCGCCTCCATGCAGGGGACACCCATTCCCTTCTGCTTTCGATTAACTCCTTATCATCTTTCCTAAGGCAGCTCAGGCATCATCCCTTAGTCTATCTCCTGCCCCTACAAGTGAGAAGTAACCATTCTCCCTTCTGCAAAAAAATTGCTTTGGGGACACTGTTTTGCATCTACTTATTTCTATGTAGGTCTCCTCTCCTAGATCATTGGCTGCTGGCGGTCAAAGCTCAAGTATTGCTCATCTTTCTCTCTCTGGCACCCAGCACAGGGTCTAGGACATACATAATAAGTAACAGAGAAAGAGGTGTAAATAAAACTAAACTAATTTACTTAATCAGGCCTTCTTGATAGCTTGGTATCATTAATTTAAAAAGAGACAGAACACGGAAGACCAACTCCATATGTAAAATGCCTTCTCCTATCACATCACCCTCAACACACACATTCACACACAACTTGACTGTGGGCACATGAAAGGTATGGTTTATGATTAGGAGCAATGACACAATCAAACATGAGAATGAGGGCTTCCTGTACAAATCGGCAGTGTTTCCTGTCAATGGAATGTCTGCTTGTAACTACCCCTCGAGAGTCGAAAGCCACCCTTCCACATACGTGTATCAGGATTCTCCTGATTCCCTTAATAAAGTGGCTTCCTCATAAAACCTGGTTCTGTACTCCATGGAGCCTAAAGGGACTTAATGAAAGTTAAAAAACCAGCATTCCCTTCCTCGTCTGACAAGTTATACAGAAGATTGTTTTTTTTTGCCAATCTGTTGCTGGGTGGTGATATGGCATCACTGAGCTGGGCACAACAGAATCCAATCTAATGGCTTTATTAAAAGAAATCAAGCAAGCTGACTTATGCCAAGTGAATAAACTGTAATATTTGCATACCAGTGGAGAGCACACATACTGACCTCTTCAATTGTTTCATGCACAATGATTTTAATTCAGGTTTAGTTTGATCTTTCAGATTCCTGCTCCCTTCATGGTTGAAAGGCTTTCCATATTCATTGGACAGTAATATGCATAATCTGTCAAAGCAGGAACTTTCTGTGGCCTGTAGTTTATGCTACATTCAGCTACAAAGGTGTGAACAGGGGAGTTGAGAAAATCCTTTGAGGAAGCAGTGGAGTTGATCAAACAAAGACTTTCAGGTAATCTCACGGGTACGTTTCATGTACTCTTGATTCACAGGGATGGGAGAGACATTAGGGAACGCAGATGGCAGTCACTTGCCTCTGGGCCATGCCAGAGAACACTGTGAGGTACATGGAGACACATGCCATTCAAAAAAGGAGATTCCATTATCAACATTAATCAATTGCAATTTTAATAACCTTCCTTAATAGAGAGATCTTTCTTACATCTGATCAACGTTTTTCATATTGCAATTTCCTCTGCTGAGTTATTTTTTTCACAGTGGAGATGAAAGAAATCATTCATCACCCTCTTTGTTACATAATGAATGTATGTTAGACTCTCCTAGACACTACTAGGCATTGTTTCCAGTCTTTTCTCACTTCCAGTGCACTCATCATCTTTATTATGGTCACAATCTCTGCCAAGTTCCTCAGATCCACAAATATCAACTTTTGGAGCACATCATTTATGAGCACTCAGTAGCATGAGTAATGAGGTGGTGACTGCTTAGTCCCAGAGTGTTATATAAGGTGAATGATTTTCCAAATTGGATTTGCTTTAAGAAACCAACATTTATTTAAACATCTGTCATGTGACAGGCACAGTGCTGATTTGTGTAGCTTGTGAGCTATGTTTCCTTTAGATCATTCTGCCAGAATAAAATTAATCCGGTTGGAGGAGCCCAGCGCAGGTTTCTTAAGGCTGGGGGTGAGGGGGCTGCAGATGCGGGCAGGAACCACTATGGCGAAGAGGCAGCAGATGAAGGCTTTCATGTGTGTTTCTTACACCAGTGGCTGTTCTACATAATTTCCTTTATCACCACGGAATTGTAGAACATTGGGCTGAAAGAATAGGAAGGTCATCTGAACATGTCCACACCATCAGGCATGGTGATAGCTTATCAATCAGAATAGATCCCAGCTCCACCCCTTACTACTAATGGGACTTTGGGAAATTTGTCTAATCTCTATGTACCTCTGTTTCCTTTTTTATGAAGTGGGACTATTAATTAGTACATTACGGTATTTCCATGAGGGTTAAGAGAGACAATCCATGGGCGCCTGGGTGGCTCAGATGGTTAAGCGTCTGCCTTCGGCTCAGGTCATGATCCCAGGGTCCTGGGATCGAGTTCCACATCGGGCTCCCGGCTCAGCGGGGAGCCTGCTTCTCCCTCTGACCCTCTCCCCTCTCATGCTGTTTCTCTCTCGCTCGCTCTCTAAAAAATAAATAAAATCTTTAAAAAAAAAAGAGAGAGACAATCCATGCCAAGTGCGTAGCACATGATAGCTATCTTTTTCTACAGTTGTTTATTTGTTACTTAGAATTTTCTAGGAATGGAGTCACTGTATCTATTTTCTTGCTTTCTAGTATTTTATCAATCAGGTGACCCCGATTCCTTCCTTATACTCAACTGAAATCTGTTCTGGTTAAGGTGTTTTTGTGTTGTAGTTGTTGACTTGCTTGCATGTCCTCTAGGAACAGTTAATCAAATATTTGAGAGCTAGGCACAGTCAAAGGTTATCCCATTGAATCCATCCTCCCTCCTCTGCCTGTGAAACCATATTACAAGTGGGAGAACCAAGTCTCAGGGGCATTAAGGAAGGGCCCTGAGACCACACACATAAAACCTGGGTTCTAACCTATTCTTTCTCCTCTTTTCCCTCTGTAATATAGCCCCAAGTCACATATCTAGTTTCTCTTCTACAGACTACATTATCCTTTTTTTTTTTTTCCAATTTGGCAATCAACCTCTGATAAGAAAAATACAATAAAAATTCCATTTTAGAAACATAAACCATGTTACCTATTTCAAATTATTTTTGGAATGAATAATAATGATGATGTTGGGTTACATGTAAAAGGTGTGGTTTAAATATGAGTGGAAAATTAAACCAATGATTAGTAGTAGCAGGTCCAAATTATCTCAGGTTTGGTTAGTTTTGACCAAGTTAGAAGGATTAATATTTTCCACCTCATCACACCTTTACTTACAGGTTAACAGGCTTTAACTCAACATGATCCTGGTAGTAGGAGTGTGCATCAAGTCCGCCTATGAAATCAACTGAAAATATAACATAGCCCGATGTGAATAAATGTGTAAATAAAAACACACATAATACTAGGTGTTTAAAATAGAACACATAAAAAGAATATCAACAAAAAATATCTACCACAAATGGAAAAATGTGTACTTATATAAAAGGCTGCTAAAAATATCAATGGTCAAAAAACAGGGAGCTTTTAAGAAACACATAAAGAACTTGGGATCTTATGGACTACAAAATCAAAGCTGTTATTGACTTTAGTGAAAAATGAAGTAACATTAAGTAACATTAGATTTTAAATAATATGTTTGTCCTTAGGCATACGGATATGCCCTTTCCCCCTATATATCAGAAGGTGTACCCTCTCGTCTTGTTGCCAGAATCCAATTTTTTCCTGAAGAATATTTATTGCATCGTTAGAAAGACCTTTGAGAAGTCACATAATCTATGTCCATGCTTTTTGTCTTCAAGCCATCCTTGATAAATAGGCATCTGTTTTTTTGCAAAGAAGGTTTCACCTCTTCTCTGGTCGCATGGTACCGGTCTCACAATCTGTATAGAATCACTATGCTGGTGACATTCATTCTAATTTCTTTCTGTTTCGATCACAGCTTCCGTCTTTCTTTTCCAATCATAATGTCCAAGGCTAATCTTAGTTCACATCTCTTGTTCCTTTTTTTCGTAATCCATTAAAAGTATTAATTACTTTACATCAAACTTTGGTTATATTATAGCACTATAACATTAACAGGTACATAGGCATAGAGGGACACTGAACTCTCGGTGAGGGAGTATATGTTTAGGTACGTAATACTCGAATATTATATCAAGACAGCTCAAGACAGGCATGTCAGTGACCTGTGGTTTAGACTTAGCATATAAGTTCTATTGAAGACTTGACCTACTCTAGGTCTAGCCACTCTGCCAATCCCTGACCTGCTGTATCCTTTTACCTCGATTGAAGAAGCTGAGGTAAGGCTGGGTCAATCAAAGCTTCACCAGATCACTGTGTAGACATGAGCTTTGGAGTCCCGTGGGGTACACAACAACCAAGTGGCAGGGACCATTTCCAGGCAATCCCCTTGGAGATTAGAGGAACCTGAAGCCCATCTTTTTCCTACCAGGTCACATAAGTTACCCGGACACTATGTTAGGGAGAGAAACAGTGAAAGAGGAGTCAATCCGAGACACTGAAAAGATTTTCCCAGAGAGAATAAGCAGTGCCTAGGGACCATTTAAATGGTCGGATTGGACAAAATTTTTATCAGATTAGATACCTAATCAAACATCTACTCCTTCATCTTGCTGACCAATGGGTGGGAAATTAGAAGGAAAATCACACTGATTAAAAGTTGAATGAGTATGTGATTACAAGGCACTTTTCAAAGTTAAAGTGGGTGTTAAAAATAAACAAAATTATAAATATATACACTTGTGAATAAAATAATTCAACTGAAAAATCATATTAAAAATAAAATTTTTTATAAAAATAAAGATAGCATGTATCTGTATGCTTTATAGTTTTTTCAAAGATTTATTTATTTATTTTTGAGAGAGAGAGTGAGTGGGATGGGGGGAGAGGGGCAGAAGAAGAAGGAGAGAATCTCAAGCAGACTCCTTGCTGAGCACAGAGCCCAATGCAGGGCTTGATCCCAGGACCCTGAGATCATGACCTGAGTAGAAACCAAGAGTCGGATGCTTAACTGACTGAGCTACCCAGGCGCCCCTGATATCTGTACGCTTTAAATCAAAACAAAAAGAAAACTTTTTTATAGTGATCATTTGAACATTAAAATGTAACATTAACAGAATCATTATTTTTGGTATAAATTCATGGACTACTGTGAATCTGCTCCTTAGCCATGTCTGTCTCTATCACCAGAATATATATATAAAACATGGTTTTATTATTTTCATAGATTTATTTATAATCTTATTCAAAAATTTTTTTATGGTTAGTAAAATTGAAATTGTTGATATCTAATCAATTCTGTAAATCATAATATTTTTAACAAAGGAAATATACTCTATATAAGGCACTGGTAATCTCTAAGCAAGTTTGCTAAAGAGTGGATATGTGTAATGTTATTTAGCCCAAATACTTTCCCAGTTACTGTTATTTTACCTTCATTTTGTGTATCTTTGCCAAAATTTTTATAAGACAACAAAATATACATTGTATCTATTTATGATTTTTTAAAATCAAATATAAATGCTGTAACATTTTTAGGCCTTCTCACAAATCAGCTTCTTTTCATTTTGGTGCAGAATATAAATTTATCCAATTAAAAACAGGAGCTCTGTCTAAAGAGTCTTTTCTCAAGTCGAGATATTTCAAGAGGAAATTATAAAATTGAAAAATTAAATCTTGCATAACATTTGAGTTCTCATTATTTAATTTGCCTGGTTCTCTTCCTTTGGTGAGCATAAATTTCAGTGTTCTCCTTTTCATAAGCTCTCAATTACTGCCATTTACTAAAAGCTTCAAAGGATGATTTTGGGGCTGCTTCATTTGTTGAATGATTCAATTTAAAATTTTCAACTAACCTTGAATACAATGCAACTAAAATGTAGAAGACTCATTTATAAAAACGCTCACAACTATTGTAGGAAAATTAGATTGATTTACAAAGTATTTCTTTAAAGGCTGAAATGTTCTTAACTGTGATGGATGAAGAGAAACAAAGACAGAAAATGTATCTGCCATCCTGAAGTTCTTTTTGTTTTCAACATCAAGCTCATTACCAAAATGTTTTCAGGTAAATGCAAATCAAAACCACAATGAGATACTACGTTATACCCACTAAGATAGCTAGAATAAACATATCAGATAATAACAAATGTTGGTGAGGCTGTAAAGAAATTAGCACCCTCATACATGACTGGAGGGAATGTAAAATGGTGCAGCCACTTTGGAAAACAGTTAGTCAGTTCCTAAAATGGTTCAAAAGAGTTACCATATGACCCAGTAGTTCCACTCCTAGGAACAGATCCAAGAGAAATGGAGACATATGTCCTCACAAAATTTGTACATAGATGTTTATAACAGCATTATTCATAAAATCCGAATGGTGAAAAAAAATTCTAGTTTATTTACCCTACTCTGTGTATGTAAATATTCATAATATATGTAATATATGTTATCATATTAAATATATACTATATATGTTATATGTATTATGCATTATATATACATTTATATATACATATACATTTTGAAAACTAGAGTTTCTATTTTTGTTGGTAAAACACTGCAGCTTCGTTGGGAAGTCATTACACTTCTGCGTGCCCCCTACTAACCCCACCTAGCTCCTGTGGGCTGGTGCACCTCCACTTGGCACTGAAAGGAGCTAGCTATCTCTGCTACTCCTGTCCAAGCACTTACCTTTTTAATCATTGATTGATCTACACACTGTCCTTGAAAGAAAGGTCCTAGTTGCACTATATCCTTAAAGATGTGGGGAGAAGACGGCAGGGGGAGGTGGTTTTCTTACACATTTAACCATGTGTTAAAAGGAGGCTTGTACTCATTGCGCTTGTTTCTCACACATCTTGAGGAGACTATGGCAGAAGCTTGGTGAACTATCAGTTTACCCAAACTAGAACAATTATTAATGATAATATTTCACTTGAAAACCAAAAAATCTAGGACAAAGCCTAAACTAGACAGGATGCCAGGACAACCTGTGTCAAACAGAGACTGTTTCAACCCAACGAAGACACATGGTCATCCCAGTGGATGGCACAATAAATGAGCTACACTTTCTCTGCATATCAGAATTCTAGTGTGAGGTAAAATTTTCAAATCTCTAGTATTAAATATTACATATTGGTAAAACTTAAATCATCAAGTTTCTGGAACTAGACAAGACCTCCAAAAAATATAACTATTAAGGAGGAATCATTGAAAAGTAGGTAATTAAAAAAAAAGGTATGTACTTAAGAAACTGAAAACATCAAGAATCCTTTATGGATGGAATGCAATGTGGCTTTCTGACAACAGAAGCCTACAAGTCCATGAGATAATGATGTTCCTATATAAAAATTAGTTTTTTATATATATGCAAATACTTGCCATTTGCCAGAGTGGAAAAATAGTTCAAGTAAAGGAGTAAATTGGAGCATAAATGGAGGGTGCGTGTACAGATTCTGAAAGCTCTCTCTTTTTTCTAATGATGTCAAGTGCTTTTAAAACACGAAGAATTTTTTTTTAAAGATGACTAAATAAAAAACTTGAAAACAACTCAGTAGGAAAGACCTTCGGCTTTTAAGTTTTCCATAAGGGAGTCATATTATATGATTAAAAAATAAAGCAACTATGCATTCTAAAATTCATTTTCATGAGAAAGATGTAAGAAGATGCTGAATTAAGGAATTTTTCCAGTAGAAAAAAACTGAATTTCAACAAAACATGAGAAGGAACAATAAAGGCGTAGACAGGTTTTCAGAGCTATTGGAACAAGAAGATTAGAAAGGAAACTTCCACGAAATCTGTAATTGTAGTTGTTACAGCGAGCACTCCAACCGGGGATCTTTGGCAGAAGGGTGACGGGCCATGGAAGACGTGGGAAAGACAGAAGGAAGCGTGGGGAGGTAAGGGGGTGGGTGTGGGGGAAACAGTTTGCTGTGTGACCTGAAGGACAATGAAGTTGAATTCTGTATACTCTGTATATTCTGTATTGTCTTTTTTTTTTTTTTTTTTAGATTTTATTTGACAGAGAGAGACACAGCGAGAGAGGGAACACAAGCAGGGGGAGTGGGAAAGAGAGAAGCAGGCTTCCTGCTGAGCAGGGAGCCTGATGCAGGGCTCTATCCCAGGACTCTGGGACCATGACCTGAGCCGAAGGCAGATGCCTAACGACTGAGCCACCCAGGCGCCCCGAACAGTTTCATTTTCACAGCACAACCAAGCGACTTCTTGGAAGAAATCATGTTACTTGTAACCAAATATCTTTATGGTTACTTTAGCCATTCCATATGCCTGATGGGGATTTTCCCTGACCTGAAGGAATTACAAATCTACTCTAGATTTAAAGCAACATCTCACTGTACAGATCTGGAGTTTTTTTCCATTTGTAAAAGATACACAACCAATTGCAACTTTTCGATTTGACTACAGGAAACTTTTTGTCATAAATGAAGTTTCCAATTGGTAACTCAGTGCTACTGACTTGGTTCCTCACTCAGACATTGCAAACCCGATTGACTTTATACACCTAAAGCAGCAAGCACATTTGTATAAATACAGACCTAAAGCAATGCCATTTCCAGTGAGAGTGCAAGCTATCATCTTTGCCCCAGGTTTAACTATATTCACCAAATAATTACCTGAATGTAGGTGTTTTGTTTCTGATCCAGTTAAGCTGCTTGCTACCTTGTCACTGAATTAAGAAACACCGAGGCCCTGGAACAGTGCCTTTAGCTGCAGAGCAATGAAAAGACTCAGGAAGATGAGAACCAATTAATGTATTTATTCTGAACTTGCTTCCTGGTCTACCATTGTTCCTGCTATTTAGGTAGGAGACTGTTCTAATAAACATTGATTGCACAAGTTGCCGGGAATAATGTCTTAAGGAAGCATTGCTCAGGCCTTCAAGAACTCAAATATTGGGACTGTTGCGTTGTGGTTTACTTGTTCTGTGATATGAATTCATAAGAGAAAAGCCAGGGTAGAGGCTTGACACCAACGGAGTTCATGCAGATAGGATTTTGCAGCACCCCGCAGATAATGAGGGCTTTTAGGAAAGAACAGTGATTTCAGAGGTAGCTGGCAACTAAACTCTGCCTATGCTGCTAGGGAATGAGCTACTTTGCAGCATCACTGATCTGCTGTCATTTCCAGTCTGCAGAACCTGAGCTTTCAGAGGGCATGCTGTGCTGTGCCAAATTGCAGCTCACGGTCGGACTGCGCACCGCGTCGTGATGGGTGTGTGCTGGGCACTGCTTGCCCCAAATGGCTTTATGACCTGAATAGCCCTTCAAGCAGACACATGACACCCAAATGTGAGCTTGATGGCTATTCCTTGTTCTCTTCATGGTGCAGGAAGTTTAAAGTGTCACCCACCTTTCAGAAAGCACATGTAACTCAAAAAGGGAAGCACCTGGGCCCATTGAGATGCTCAAGGATAAGTCAGCTCCGGGCCGGGAGAGCAGAGTCCTCAGTCCTAGAGATTGGGCTGAGTGTTTCAACATTTTTATCTCTTCCTGCCTGGTGACAGCCACGCGAAATGGGCTCTTCTCATTTCTGTCTTGTCGCCCTCAGTCTCAGGTAGTGACACGGAGAACCGGCATCACTGTCATTGTCACTGTTGGCATTTTGGTCTGGAAAACACTGGGAGCTGTCACTGGGAGATTCTGGAAAGTCCGGAAGCAACCCCAGGTCTGTCCAGGACATCCAGCCTCCCCTTGTACTTGGGGGGGGGAGGGGAGTCTTCAGCTGGGAAATGCAAGCCCAGATGTACAGACTTTGCAAACGGTGTGCAGTTTCAGGTGCTCATTCTAAGAGCCTTAATTCCAAAATGTTGTGTGTCCTGAGAAAGTACCCGAGGCTGTTCTGGTTCTTGGTTCCCTCATCCTCCTCCACAATTGTCTTCTTTCCACTTTACCATGAAAGGTATTTATCTCAGCCATCCGGAATCTTATCTGGAGGGTATGTATCATCCTCCAGGGCACTAAACAAAATAGCTGTTTTATAATCACGTGATGATAAAATAATAGCTACAAATGACAAGGTAGATGGCTCCATTTTTTTGCTATCAAAAAAAAATTTGTAATACATTTTAGTACTTTAAAAACATGTTTTGATACTAGATCACTGTGTACTTTTTCACATATATCTTCAGCCATTCTACTTACAATTTCACTCCTCCCCACTTGTCTTTCCTTCTCCCCTGGTTTATTTTCTCTTTTGTGCTTATCACTATTTGTCATGCTATATTATATATTTTACTTAAAAAAATCTTATTTGTTGTCTGACTCCCTTACCACAATTTAAGCTTTATGAGATAAGAATTTTTGTCTGATCTTGTCTGATTTTGTTCACCACTATATCCTCAGTACCTAAAACAGTGCCTGGTACAAGGTAGGCCCTCAAAACTATCTGCGGAAGCCAGGAATTAAAATAATTGAATGACTTTGCTGTAACCAAAGTCCTTCCATTCTCATATTTTTTCTGTGTACAAGGTTTCTATAAATACAACCAACACTAGCATCACATATTGAAAGTATGTGAGGTACACTATGTCATCCTAGCAATAACTAATACTCATCCATGAATACATGGACCAGTTGAAAAAAAAAAAACACTCCATTTCATTAAGAGGTATCTTCCACTAAATGTTGCATTTTTCATTTAAGTTTTTCTTTGGCTGGGTTATAATTGCAATTATTGGCTATCAACATGACTGAGCAAATGGAAACGTATTACACATATTGATGAATACTTTTATGTTTGCTCAATCATGTTGGTAGGCAATAACTGTAAGTATGACCCCATCCAAAACCAAACTTTAACACTTAAAATCTCGTCACAGGAAAAACATTAAATTTTTATTTATAGGAATAAATCTTAAAAATCTGCAAAAATTCCTTTACACTGAATACAACAAAACATATTGAAAGAAATGAAAGGTGTCTTAAACAAATAGAAGAATAGAAAACATTCATGGATTGTGCAACTTAATGCTATAAAGATATAATTTGATCTGTGGCTCAGTTAATCGATGGATTCAAAGCAATCCCAATAAAACTTTCAGCAGTTTAACCCAAATGCTGATCCTAAAATGTATATGAAAAAGCAAAGACTCAACTCAAGATTAGTTAAGACAATCTGAAATAAGAATAAACCATGAAATTTCCTAATTTAAGACTTAAGACTGATAACGGGGCTATACAAATTAAGAACTTTTATTCATCAAAAAATAACATTTATTGAAAATAAAATTTCAATCTATAAACAATTTTTCATATGTATGATAGGCTAAGAAAAAATTTTAAGGATAAACATACTACATTAGGACAGAATTCTATGGGTCAAGTGGAATGGAGGTACAAGTTCCAAAAGGAACTGGAACAATTTAAAATTTGAACTTAATTAAAGCTTATTGAGGTACTTTTAATTTAATTTATTTTTTTTAATTTTTAAAATTGTTTTTAGAGAGGAAGGGGAGAGGGAGAGAGAATCTTAAGTAGGCTCCACGCCCAATGTGGGGCTCGATCTCACCACCCTGAGATCATGACCTGGGCAAAAATTCAGAGTCAGATGCTTAACTGACTGTGCCACCCAGGCGCCCCAGGTACTTTTTAAATGGATGATTATGATATTAAATTGCTATGTCATTTAGATTCCATAGGATACACTCAAAAGAGTAATACCTCAGTTTTATCATTAAATATTGTGATTTGTAATGTGTCAATTTATCTAAGATGGAATTTCCTGAATTCCCCTCTCTCTACGTTTCTGAGTTAGGGTTGGCTACAAGAGACCTTTGTGTGAGATATGGAAGACATAAGGGAAAGAGCAGTTGTGCTCAGGAAGTTGATCTAGGGTCCCAGGCTGATTATGGGGTATACACAAAGTGCTGACAGCCAAGAGTGAGACCTGGTTGACAGTTGAGGCCACAGTGGGACCACTGCTCAGTTCAGTGGATGCTCAGTCCTGCCCCTCACAGATGATGCCACCACATCAACCTTCACCTCAGAATCAGGGCTGGGAGGACAGCCCTCCCTGAGCTCCTCTCTGAGGTGGCTGAGAAATTACTGAAATGGCTGAGTCTTCTTGGATGTGACTACCATGAGGAAGAAATGTGAAGTCTGGTTTTGTGAAAATAAGGAAAGTCACATTTTTTGCACATCTTTTGGGGGGGAGAGCATAGGGAAGAAGTTTGTTTTCACAGTTTTGTAGTATTTGAATTGGATCTTCAGATTGTTACGCTAATGTAAGTTTTGCCTATTTAGTGTTCTGTGCTAAATAAAACAAGACAACTGATTTGGAGCGAGATCATTGGATGTATTACATTATATATGACTCCCTGTCTCCACTTAAATTTTAATAGGCTAGCCCATTATTTTTCTCCACAGTGTGCAAGAAATTTATATTCTCACTCAATATTTAAACATGAATGCTCTGGTTTTAATCTAGTGAGTGACCAATATCTCTTTCTTTACCTATTTATGAAGAATTTGGTTGTTATCCTGTTGGAAAGAAAAGCATAATTGCATGTTGGAAAGCATATGGACTTTGGTACTTGAAATATCTAGGTCAGGTATTAGTTCCACATCTTACAGGTTATGTGAGTTGGGGAAAACCTCAGTGTACTCATCTATAAAATAAGAACAGTGACTGCGTCACGGTGCGGTTGTCCTAGATGAGACCGTGGCCATGGAGGGCTGCACTCAGAAAGCATACAGCAAATGACAGGCTGTTACTGATCTTATTTGCACATTTATCTTATTCTGACAACACATTCCCATCAAGTATTGATTTCTGAAATTCCAGAAGTTTCGGTTAGCTTAGGATAAGCATGATTCGTGAGAATTCCAACATTCTCTTCCCCCTGTTCTCCCGAAGAGTGTCTGTCCTTGAGGAACTTAACACTGAATTTGTGTCTAGTTTGATTTTCTCCTATTTGGAAAGAGCGGCTAGTTTGGAGGAGGGCAACGCGGCTAGCCTGCCACACTTTGTAGCCTGAGGTTTCATCTTCTCTGAACATTTTTTTTTAATTCTGGAAAGGTACGCTTCCCTGTATAAAAGCCTGGTGCAAGGAAGGAAATAAGGCTCAGTGGAAGTAGAATTTGTGAAGTTGAGTGTCATTTGGGAGCATCGCTCTCCCTCTCGCCAAGGCTCGTGCTAAGTAGTCCCGGAGTGTGGATCCAGGGCACAGACCCCGCCTAGTGCACACGTGACCATCTCCATCACCACTTGTTTAGCTTTGACTGGCATTGCTTTTATTCCCTACTCTCTACCCCACCCCGCCACTTCCCTGCAGTAGCACAAACCCTGAGGGGAGATCTCTCTTTTTTCTCGGTATTTCATGTCACTCTGTGGGGTTCTTTGTAGATAATATATCCCCTTGGTGCAAAGTGCTAAAAGCGACTTCTTCATAACGTGTTCGGCGTTACTCCTTTGGATGCAGTGATATGCTTATTCTAGTCATTATGTAAGGATCCCATGGCCCGTCTTTAGTATTTTGTTTTTGATTCTTCTGCAGGGGAACTTAGCTGCAGTGTCCCTTCAAGGTGCTCTGATAATAATCATCTATTACTGCGGTTTCTCGCCTGGCTCTTAGCTGCAAGAGTTGTGCCATCTTTATAAAGATGCCTGTGACGCATCTGCTTCCGCTAGCCTAGCCCCTCAACACACGCACACACGTTTTAGTTTTGTTTTTCTCCTATTTTGAAAGACAGTAAATAATTTTTTTTCCTTTCTTCCTTTGCCCTCTGTTTTGCTAGAGTAGATCTATTCTTTTTTTTTTTTTTTTAAGATTTTATTTATTTATTTGACAGAGAGAGACACAGCGAGAGAGGGAACACAAGCAGGGGGAGTGGGAGAGGGAGAAGCAGGCTTCCCGCAGAGCAGGGAGCCTGATGTGGGGCGATCCCAGGACCCTGGAATCAGGACCTGAGCCGAAGGCAGATGCCTAACCGACTCAGTCACCCAGGCGTCCTGAGTAGATCCACTCCTAGTCCTTCAGTTAATCTTAGTCGGATGGAATGACTGCTCACTGTTCTTAACCGACTGCTCACTGTTCTTAACTACTGTTTGGCTTTACTGAAGGCCTTTTCAAAGTTTTGTGATTTTTCAATCACTGTCTGTTCAGAATCACTGAACTTCACTGACTTCAGATGGCTGAAGGCCTCCATGTCATTACTGCTGGGCTCATCTGGAGGACCGTTTTACTCTAGAGAAAACAAGATAAAAAAAGAAAATCCTGAAAACATCTCCCTTTTCATTTGTATTTGGCTGCCTTACTAGCTTCTGTTGCTCTCCTGGGTCTAGATCTCAGGAATCAGGTGTTCCCATAATGAGTGCTGACAGTTGCTTCCCACTTTAATTTTTAAATAATGGAATAATGCATTTCTAAAATCTCTCTGGGGTCAATAAAGTAGCCTGGAATGGCTGAGAGGAAAAGTAATGCTCAAAAAGGTAAGGACTGAAAACAGTTCTAAGAATTTGTCTAAACAGTTATCATTTTTTCCCTACCTAATTAATTTTTTCTTAGTTATCCAGTTTTTTACCCAATAAATTTTTATCATTTTCATTTAAATCTAGCCAGTCAAGTCACAAATACCTGTTGACTTTGAAGACTCTCTGTAATTCCTTTTTATTGTATGTTCCTACAATTCTGGACATTTCCACTTGAATATTATTATTTTTAATGGCTTCTATTATTACTTTTGGTTCTCCTTGTCCTAGGACAATCTCTATCCAAAAAAATGCCATTTCTTTTGAGATCTTTTTTATAAATCCTTTCCTCTTTCTTTGAATTACTGTTCAAAGAAAATTGAATCTGATCATATTCTTCCCAAGATTAAACCCATTTATTGACTCCACATCATCTAGCAGAGCATCCCAACTGGTGTGACCTGAGTAGGTACAGATGTGACAAGATATCGATTCTTTCATTTCCTGGTGTGCATGCATGCGTGTGTGTGTGTGTGTGTGTGTGTGTGTATAGCTTGGGGTAGCTAGCCCTCTGGGCCAGTCATTTCTTGCTGGGAGAAAAGTGATTTATTTACCACAGAGTGCCCTATAAATGTTAGCTTTCTCTGTGAGTGCTAAAATATGAAATAGGTTCTGAATCACTGGTGTAAGACAGAATTCAAGGTCCCTCAAAGCTGACCCGACCATTCACTTGGTGAACTGAACATACCCAATTACTCACCACTTCTTGTGTAATTCAGGTTTTCCTTAGGCCTTCTTGAATATTCTTTGGTTTTCCCAAGCTTTTTTGACATATTTCCCCCAATATTTAAGATGTATTTTCTTTGTTTCCTTCCTGGTGATGTAATATTCTTCATTTAAGACCATGTTCACATGCTCTGAGTAGCCATGCTTGGTGTTCTGAGAGACAATTAGCTCTGCTTATTTTTTCTGTGCATGTGATTTACTTTAAAGAGATCATTATCTGCACTTGACTGTTCTGTACATGTTTGGCTCACTTATTAGAACATAAAATCTCTTAGGAAAGGGACCAAGTCTTATTCATCTATGTATCCCTGTGGCCTAACACACAGAATTCTTTCAATAACTGTTTCTTGAATGGATGAATCAATAAAGAATTAGCTATTTAACCTTCATTAAGCTTTAAAATTAAACAATAATGTGCTGAGTCTGGACTATAAATACTTTTGGATCTTGACAAGTCAGTGACCTTGGAACAAGAGGAGATATGAGAGAATTGAAGAATCCAATTAAAGTTATTTAAATGTCTACAAGAATTGGTAACCTACCTAGAGTATAGAATGAACACAGAATTCTATCAGGTGATATGGTTGGAAGAAGTACGTGGATGTCTGTTGAGTCACATGGAAAGACATTAAAATGTTTTAAAGAATTAGCGTATATAAAACCAACCAAAAAGACTCTTAATAGGAACAAAGTCTTCTGTATACTGAAATCTAATGTCACCTGAGTCCTGGTGTTGGGGGTGCTAAACTAGTCACATTTGAAAGGTATGGAATGAGATCTCTTCTTATTCTACCAACTATTAGAAAAAAGCCCCATAAATCCATTAGTGGAATTTAGGTCCTGCTTTCCAGCTGAAAATCCCTCAGCAGTTAGCAAACTCAAATTGTTTGAGATGTTTATTTATTGGAGAAATGCATTGCTAACACTAGGAATTGACTATAGAGAGAGCAGAGGAAGTCAATTCCACAGTTTTAAAACTCTTTTATGAAGTACAGATTAGGATTTTGTAATCATTGGGATAATCTGTGTTTACTTGGTATGTACAATCTTTGTGATTCTTAATATAATCAGACAGATTCTATTAGGTCTGGCAGATTCACCCTGTAAAACCAATTCAAATTTTGAATTGGATAATTAATTTTACACTGTGATTTTAGGTTGAAAGACGTGGGGAGACTTTATTAGATTTGTGTAATAGTTAAGAAAATTTGAGATTCAATAGATACATAGGCTTATTTTATTAGATTTATTAGATTTGTTGGAATAGTTTAAAAACTAGTGAGTGTTTTGTTCATCAGGGTGAATATTTGAAGGGCTTCAAAGGAATGGTAATTATAATGAATTCACGAGTGTAGGTTAAATGTTTAAAGGGCTTTAGTTTAAACTGTAAGTGGGAGCAGATTATTTAAAGGAATTTAGACTACTGAATTTAAGTAGATCAAATAGTAACTGAAAGTCCAATGGAAGATTATTTAACCTTACACATGAGTGAAATTCTGATACATGCTACAATATGGATAAACCTTGAAAACATTATGGTAAATGAAATAAGTCAGACACAAAAAGACAAATACTGTAAGATTCCATCTATATGAGGTACCTAGAATAGGTAAATACACAGAGACAGAAAGTAAATAGGTAAACACAGAGAGACAGAATAGAGGTTACCAGAGGCTGCGGGGAGAGGGAGATGAGGAGTCATTATTTATGGGGACAGAGCTCCTCTTGACATGATGAAAAAGTTCTGGAAATGGATATTGGGGATGGTTACACAACATTGTGAATGTATTTATTGCCACTTAATTGTACACGTAAATATGTTCAAATGGTTAATTTTATATTATGTATATTCTACCACTATAGAAAGAAATAAAAATAATTCCCCAAAAAGTCATTATTAAATGTACTAGATTTATAAATGGAATAGTGAAAGTTCTATGTAGCTTTTAGAGGTTAGGAAAAACCAGGTTTTAAAAATGTCACTTTAAATATTTTATTTATTTATTTGTCAGAGAGAGAGAGAGAGAACAAGCAGGGGGAGCGGCAGGTAGAGGGAGAAGCAGGCCCCCTGCTGAGCAAGGATCCTGATGTGGGACTCGATCCCAGGACCTTGGGATCATGACCTGAGCCAAAGGCAGACGCTTAACTGACTGAGCCACCCAGGCGTCCCAAAAGTGTTGTCACTTTAATAAATTGCACAGTGATTTTAAACCCTGAATCGATATAGAGAGAATCTCCTGTACAGAAAACTTCCCTCATGGACATCAGAAAATGCACAATGACGAAGTCCTAAAGAAACTTTGGCCTTCACCTGTTTTCTTGCATCTTTGTTGTCTCAGAAGGAAAGTACAGTCAGTATGACACGTTGGCTTTAACTTTAGGACTAGTAACTAAAAGTCTTTGTTTTCCTTAAGTAAGAAAAAAAAAACAGATTTAACTTACTTTTCCAAATAAACATGTAGGTGAATAAATAGAAAATGGGGCAAATATAGAACAAAGGAAAAGAAAACAAAACTGAAGTCCAAGCTGTGTGTTTTTTTTTCTCCCACTGTAAAAAAATGGTATGCTCTTCATCATTTTCCCCATAGCCTTCCTGCTCAACACAGGGTTTAAAACGAAGTCCCTGATACAATCTACCTTTTAATTCACTAGTCTTTTCAGAGTCAGCCAGCCAGGGGAGTCCAGATTGCCTTTTGACCTTTGAGAGCATCCAGTATGAAACCAGTGCTGAAGTCAAAGCCTTTGCTTTGGTTGGAAGCCTCTTCCCGGAAGTGACTCCCTCTGCACTTGCTCCTCCTTCTGCCAGGAATGTACAGCTTCCTTTTTATCCTTTCGGTTTCAGCTTCGGGGCTATCTCCTCCACGAGACCTTTGTGGGCCCAGTGGAGGCACTGGCATTTTGTGGAATACCTGCAACGTTCCACTCCCCCTTTGGTGGTGGAACTCCTGCCCGTTTCTACTTCAGGGTCTCCACCCCTGGGAACCCCTTCCCCGACCATACCCTCTGGACTGCTTCTCAGCGCTTCGTGCCTCAAAGGCACTCATCATCCTCTCCTCAATTTGCATGGTCAACTCCCCTCCTCCAAGAAATGACTCGGTGACCCTAGTCCCTTCAACAATGTAGCTGCACCATTTTAAACACATGGCTTCCAAAGCGTCTATGTTTGTCTGTATCTTACAGGTAGAAAGGGGAAGAGCGTGAAGAACCACATATAGAAGTTGTTTAGGGGCCAGGTCTAGAAGTGGGCATATCCCTTTTGCTCACCTTCCACGATCTCGAATTCAATGTCAAGGGACACCCGACTGCGGGAAGGTGGAGAATGCAGTCCAGTTATGTGCCAAGAGAAGAACAAACAAATGGGTCTAGTGAGTAGCTGGCTAGTCTCTGGCACAAACTTGTACATAGCTATAACAAAATTTGTGAAGATGGTCTTCCACGAATAAGGGCTGGGAAATGTTAACAGCTTTGCAGTTGATTGAACTATATGTGGCAAAGAAAGCGGTTCTCTGGATACACTTTTAACTCTTCTTAAAATTAGAGAGAGAGAGCAAGAGCAAGAGCAAATGAGAGAGAGACAGAGAGGGAGAGAGAGAGAGAGAGAGAGAACACGCTCTTGTTTCCTTCTATGAGAAATAAATGTGGACAAAATTAAAAGGCTGGTTAGGTATAATTTAGAATTAATTTACTTTGCACCTCATACAACTCAGAAGAAGAAATACATTCTCTTACTGCTCTCCTACTTTATTTTCATGCTGGCATCCAAGTTAGAGGAATACTCCCAAATACCTCACTTAGTTTCCAGTCCCAAATGTTGCTCCCAGAAGGAACACTAAATTACTTTTTTCTTACTCACTAAAGTACTTAGTAAAAGCACATGAAGATGAGTATTCCTTATGCACCTTTTATTGTTGGTTACTTTTATGACATTTCTTTAAAGGAATTATAAAATCAGGTTTCCTTTAAATATTTGGTCCAAGAATGTAGCTCTTGAGAATATTATGTGCCATTTTGTTATCTAAAAGGGATAAACATCTGTTTTATTGGTTGGCCTTTAAAATGTTTCTGTTTTATTGTCTGATCTTAGTTAAAATGCTTCAGTGTAACAGTGGGAGTATAAGCTATTTACTAGGGATGGCAAGTTAACATTTTAAGGACTAAATGATAAGTCATCTCTCCAAAACTAGCCAGGGTAAGTACTAACTCAAAATTTGTTACCTGTGTCTGCATCAGAAATCTGCTTAATTTGCATAAGGACATTAGAAGTAACTTTTAATTGGTAAAATAAGTGCTGTTCAAGAGATGGAATTGTGTGGCAAAACTCAAGAGATGGGAGAGCCAGAAGAGAAAATTTTCAAGGAGGGAGGAGTCAACAGTAACCAAAGCCATCAATTATAATGAAGCTTGATGAGATCTAAGTGAATTTGACAATTAAGAGGTCATTGCCAGCCTCTGAGCGAGTGTTTTCGGTAATAATGTAGGACAGAAGGCCTGACAGTGAATAGGAGGTGAGAAAGTGAGCACTGTAAGTCTGAACTACTTTGTAGAAAAGTCTGAACATGGAGGAAAGAAGCACGAGAGATGGGAAAGCTAGCTGTCCAGGTGTGGGGGTAAGGTCCGGGTAATTTCTGTTCTTTTTTTTTTTTTTTTTAATTTTGTGACTTTATTCATAAGCTAAGGAAAAAGATCCAGCAAGAGGAAGAAACTGGGCAGGAAGAGGGGAGAAAAAGAAAGAGTTATAGATGAGGGGCCTGGGGAGAATGAGAGAGTAAGAGAGACAGTGAGAAGGAATAATTAATGGAAAGAGTGCCTGATTATGTGGGAGGGAATGAAGCCCTCTTTTTCTGTCAGGAAGAAAATAATCATGGGTAAATATAGACAGTCCTGATGGGAGAGAGACTCCAGGAATTTCTAGGGACTCCTGCCTATTTGGCTTTCATTTCCTTTGTGACAGTCTTAGTGGTAGAGTCTTCGTGCTGAGAGTGTTGGGCAGAGGAGGACAAGGGTGCTGGGAATCACATCACCTCTCTGGACTTCATTTCCTCATCCCTGAAGTGAGGGTAGGGAGCTCGAAGACTGCATTTTTAAGGGACCTGGAGAAGGTGCTGACTCGGAATGAGCGAGAAGCGTGCTCACAGATGACATTGTGAAGATGCATCGGGGCCAGTGGATGCAGCCATGTAGTTCTCTATAGCGTCAGGACAGCTTAGGAACAGATGGAGAGAAAGGAGGGATCAAGGTACTCACTGAGAAGCATTGGGGTAAGGATACTGAATTTAGAATTAAAATGGAGACAGGAAGCCCCATCAGAATGCTGTCAGTTGCTCTTTCCCCAGGGCTCCTAAGTTTTCCAACTAATAATCCAGAACAAAACCATTGCACAGGATCCACATACAATTCTTACAGCCCATTTTTTTTTTCCTCTCACTGTGCACTTAGGGTGCCAGGAGGGTGTGGATTTTTTTTTTACTTCTGACTCTGCTCCTCCATAATCACATCTGGCTCCCAAATCCCTCATCTTCCATTTTCTATCATCTGGATGACAGATCCCACATTCTTCCTTCTCAACTTAAGGGCATGCCACGCACAGTAGGCTGCTGGGTAACAGTGAGAACCTGGAAGCTCCAACCTCAGCTCCAGCCTGAAACAGGCCTGTAAAGAGATGTGATTGTGCCTTCCAGAGCTCGACTGGCATTTGTGTAGAAGACTTGCTTTAAGGGGTGAGGCTTATGCTTCACACTCCATCGACTATTAATCTGATGCAGAGAGATTAGGATGATTTCAACAGCTGCTGGTATTTACCATTTGTAAATGAATGTAAAAAATGTGATGCATTTGATTGCACCTTGAGATAATCACCCAGCACAGACATCTTCCATAGAGCTGCAGTGCTAGAGCCCAAAGTGCCTTTGGGATCCCCTCAGAGGTGATTCGAGTTGTTGATGTGAACGGAGCTAGATATTGGCAGAGTTAGGACCGCCTTCATTTAATTTCTAACATCCCGTTTCAAGTGGAAACATGGCACATTAAAACCTGCTCTGGGGTAGTAGGTGTTCTTTGCTTACTGGTATCAACTTCCTGACAAATAGCCAGTGAAAATTTCTAGGGAATATAAGTGCACAAACCATTTATACTTTATTGTGAATTAATGAGATTTTTTTCTCTCGTGCGGGGAATGGGTAATTTAAATTCTTGTAAGGTCTGAGGAAAGAGATATGAAAGATAACATAAAGATGTCGGGGTGTGTATAACAAATGTATGCATGACAAATACACATTGTTTTCCTATGATGTTCCAGATATTGAACCAGGTCTTGGGATCCTAGGGTAAGTAAGCCATAATCCCCAGCTATAAGCGGGGAATGCAGTTAATTAAACCATAACTTGAGCACAGATTCAGAGATGTGCTTAGGGTCCACTGAGGTATGGGGAAGAAGATGTCCCTGGGAAGAATGTTAAAAAACATGTGTGTGTATGTTGGGGGGGGCACCTGGGTGGTGCAGTCGGTTGAGCATCTGACTCTTGGTTTCGGCTCAGGTCGTGATCTCTGCTCAGGTTGTGAGATTGAGCCCCACGTTGGGCTCCGAGCTGAGTGTGCAGTCTGCTTGAGTTTCTTTCTCCCTCTGCCCCTCCCCCCTACTCTCTCTCTCAAATAAATCTTTAAAAACAAACAAACAAACAAACATGTGGGGGCTGTTGGTTACTTGAAGGGAGGTGACAATGTCTCATTTGGTGACTGATTGCATGTGGGAAGTGAGGGAAGCATGAAGGAGTTGGCCCAAGTTTCTAGCTTGTGTCAGGAGTGGTCATTCATATACATGGAGACAGAAATTAAAGAAGGAAACACTTTCTCCCTCATCTCTGCCAATGGAAATCCCAAACATTCTCTGAGTCCATTTATTCGTACTTACTCATTCAACCCTCACTCATTATCTAATGTATAAAGTGTCCATTATGTCAGGAAATGGGCTAGGTCCTGGGGATATCATGATCAAAGAATTCCAGTTATGTTAAATATTTCCAAGGAAGAGGTACAGTGTGCAATGCAAGCATCTAACAATATATCACAGGTGCCCTCATCTAGCCTGGAGAGAGTGAGAGAAAAATGGCCAAATTTTGGAAGAGATAGTTAAGCTAAGATCTGCAGGATGTATGTAGGTTAGTGAGTCAACAGAGGGAGGAGACCTCTCTGAGAGTTTGGTGGATTTAGGAAAACAGATGCGGCTGGAGATGAGGAGATTAGAAAAGACGGCTATGGATAGTCCCCAGTTAGGCTGAATTATAAAAGTCCTGATTTAGTGAAATAAGCAACAGTCTAGGCTCTACTTCATGGTGAATTTAGTACTGACTTTGGAGCTGGTTCTAGTAAAAGGGCTTCTCTATCTTCTCCCTGTGGAGAGTTCCTACTTGATTTACTGGTTTGGGTATTTGGGCGTTTATGATATTCTTCTTGAGAGGATACTGTCTTTCTTTTTTTTAGCTTTATTGAGGTATAATTGATTAATAAAACTGTGATATATTTAAAGTTTAATACATGGTGATTTGATATATACATACATTGGGAAAGGATTCTCACTGTTGAGTTAATTAATGAATCCATTAAGGAGACTGTCTTAATAACCCACCCAAGGACTGGAATTCTGTCTCCGATCCATAACACTGTAGCTAGGATCCTATTCTGTGCTCCCTGACCTTTCCATGTGCGGTGCTGTCTGAGGTCACCACCCTGTTGGTTCTAACTTTTTGATAGTGAGTCTGTTCCCTTGGCCAGATTTTGTAGTTGAATTCATTCTGTGAGTGCATCTACGTTCCAAGTCCCTGTTCCCTCTGTGATATCTTTCCAGGAATTGACAAACTCAAGCTCTTGCTCTGATGTGGTTTAGTGGAGGCTTAATCCATTTCCCTGTATCTTGACCTTCAAAATTACTAAAAATCATCTGATTTTGTTAAAGAGATGCAGGATCGCCATTTGCCAAACATAAATATTTGTAAATGCATCAGGTATCTCACTCAATTCTAAATGTAAGGCAGTATCATTTCATCAAATTTGAGAATCTTGGGGTTTTGAAATCCATTTTTAAAAATGAGTTGCTAGGCCAAGAGAATTTAGCAATATAAATTCAGCAATCATTTCTTTATGGGATGCTTGTGCAAGGCATTTTCTAGGCTCTAGGATTAAATCAGGGAACAAAATAAAGATCCTGACCTCACAGATCATCTATTCTAATAGGAAGATTAGCTAGTAATTCTGTAGCTATTTGATAAAGTCTCCCCATCAAATTAGGGGAGATGCTTCAGGCTCTAAATCTACACTGTGGTGAGGTTAGTTAGGTGCAACCCACCGTATAGTGACCCAAAGAAATTTATCTTGAGAATCAGTAGATTCTTAATGGCTTATTGGACAGATGCTCTGATTCCTTTGAAATGTTAGCTATGACTAAAGCATCATACCTGCATTTCTGTTTCTGACTCAGCCAATTCTCCTGTCCCTCTACTTCAATGTCTATGTGTTGCAAGGCTCACAAGACAATGGACAGTTTTCTTTCTGAGGATCATCCATCCTCTCCTGCTTCCTCTCCTTCCCCTGGTGCCCGACCTTTGGGTCACTCTCCTCTAGGTTTCTGAACACATTACAGAGCCAGGAAGGGATGCTGGGAAGTTAACATCCAAACTACCCAATTGCCCTCCCATTAGCTTCTTTAGAAAAATTCTTAGGAGGAGATAGGGGTTGTGAAAATAAATAAAGGAAACCTCAGTTAAAATGGAACTGAGCTCCGTGCTGAGCAGGCAGTCTGCTTGAGACTCTCACTCTCTCCCTCTGCCCCTCCCCCACTTTCTAAACTAAACAAATAAATAAATCTTTAAAAAAAAAAAGAGGGGTGTCTGGGTGGTACAGCTGGTTAAGCCTCTGACTCCTGGTTTTGGCGCAGGTCCTGATCTCAGGGTCGTGAGATGAAGCCCGAGGGCTCTGTGCTCAGCGGGGACTCTCCTTGAGACTCTCTCTCTCTCTGACCCCACCCCACCCACCCCTCTCTCAAAATAAATAAATCAATAAATCTTTAAAATGGAACAGGAAAGCACTGATAGGGGGAGCTCTCATGCATGTACCAGGCTGTGTAATCAGCAGGAAGAAGGAAGATAAGAATTATCTTGACAAGGAAAGACATTTTTCACATAGGAATTTCATCTTCCACTTTTTTTTAAAGATTTTATTTATTTATTTGAGAGAGAGAAAGCATGAGAGGGGGGAGGGTCAGAGGGAGAAGCAGACTCCCTGCCGAGCAGGGAGCCCGATGTGGGACTCGATCCCGGGACTCCAGGATCATGATCTGAGCCGAAGGCAGTTGCCCAACCAACTGAGCCACCCAGTGCCCCTCATCTTCCACTTTTAAGAAAAAGAAGGAAGATCCCTCCCTGCTCCAGCAATGCACTAACCACACTGAACAGCTAATGAGAAATGCTGCAACTTTGTATGCTTTCTTGTCCTCCAGTGAACTTTTGTTTAAAACAACCCTCCCTAATTTCCTCCTACAACCTATTACCAGCTGACTTTCCCTTTGTCTCTTTGGACTTGCCTGTGGCTCCCCATCATTTGCTTGCCCCAAACTGCAATTCCTCTGCTATTCCCGAAGAAATGAATTTTGCTGATAACTGACTATTTTATTTTTAAGGTTGACAGGGTTATTTATTTCCAATTCACATCACTGCTATGGTAATATCACCTTATGCTATTAAAAGGAATTTATGGGCAGACAGACAAATACATACACACCAGCCTGCAGGAAGCCTCGAGAACAGTAGAGTATGGAATGTTTTTCCAAGAGTCATGCTTCCTTCCAATGAGAAGTTCCCCAAAAGTATACTAGCAAGGGTCAAATGGTTGCGTAAAGAGTCATTTCGAGTTTTCAATGTAATTTATTGAACCTGCATCTGGGGGAGATTCATTTCTTTTTCAAAAACTAACTCTAAGGGTTGTCAATATATTTTTCTCTGACTCTTCAACATGTGCAAACCAGACTGGCCTTTGTGAGACCAAACAGATGTCCCAGGTGTAATTTGCAAAGTAATATCAGAAGCAGTCATGCTAGCAACAGATCCTCGCAAGAAGCCTGGTAATATTTATATAAGTTAATATTATTTTTCAGCATCTTTTGCCTTGCCTACATAGTTCCCTGAATTAAAAACATTCTTTTTTGTAAGTGTGACAAGATAGTAACAAGCCTACAAGTTCATTTTCAGCAGCAGATAATTCACAAACAAGATGTCGACAGGTTTTTACGATTACAGATTCCAAATATCCTGGTCTCACAAAAGTGTTCGTAGAGATTGATAGATATTAAAAAAAGAAATAAAAATGAAATGAGAGATATAAATAAGCTTCTTCATTGGAATGAGTGATGGGAAGGTCTGACCCCATCAAACAGCATTCTTCCCTGTTTGAGCTTTTTATTTCATTGTCTTTGACCTGCAATCAGAGGCTTTATAAGGAATATAGTTAGCAGAAGAGGCCAAAAGCTAACTAAGAAGATGGGTGGCTGGAAATAAATGTTTCCTCAAGCATTTTTTACCCTTCAGAGATGTCCATCAGCGGAAATGTTAGTCCTATAGAACCACTTAGGCAGTGCAGAGGAGACAGCCGGTAGCTGTTATTAATTTTTTAAGGCAGGCAGACAGCTTTCAGTCCAAGAACAAGGCTTAACTTTGCATTCTGAATAATGCAGAGATTTTCATTAGTTAGAATAGGAATTGAAATGATAAATGATACATTGTCTGCCAAAATACTGTGACATTACATTATATATTTGCAGTTACCTTTCAGAATCAGCTTTCCAGAAGTATAATTAGACAAATTGAAAAGCTACCAGTATTGCTTTTTTACTGTAGGTTTACATTTTGGAAAAACCAATCAAAAGACACCTCTTTTTTGACTGCGGGTGGGTAATGTCATATCCAAAGGGCAGTTCATTATTGCACCTGAAAGCTAAGTGTTGGCACAAATTGTACTAGTCTATGAGATCACTGCAATTGGTTTCCAGACATTTCCCTTTGCTCGCATCTGCCTTCTGAAGACTCTGGGACAATTTAATTATAACTGCACTTTTGATTTCTACTTCTTTCAATAAAAAATGTAAAATTACATGCACTTGAGAACTATCAGACTAAAAGGTTTGTGATTGCTTTTCCCTGTCGTCTTTCTTCCAGTAGATAATCGTGTCAAGTCAGTCTAGGGCATATTTATTTTGCTTTGGGCACCCACCCAAGACTTTTTCTCACTCTAAGGTTTGTTTGAATTGATGGTAACACAACTACTATATCCGGATGTCTCTTGGTAACTTAATGTATGGCCCTCATCACAAACACTAGAATTAAACCATTAATAGCATAAGCTTCTAGCAGCTGCTTGAATGCCAGTTTGATGAGCATTCAAATAGCTGATTCAGAGATTTCTATAGAGAAACTTAAGCTAATTAAAGACACCAAAGTCGATGGAACTACAATATCTGCCAGTAGCAATATAATCCATATCCACCAACATTATTACTTTAAAAGAAGGCTGATAGAAGTCAAAATCGTTTACCCAATGAAGATGAGCATTTTCTTTTGCGTGTCATTTTGTATTTCCAAGTTTTGCTTAAAATTACAAGCCTCAAGGAAAAGTCCTTTATATATTTATTCTAATAGAGAAAACACTATTGATTAATCTGCCTTTTCTCACACAATAAGGGAGGATGGAGCATGAGCATCATCTGAGAGCCTCCAAGTTTAGTGAGGAGGACAAGAAACAGGCACATTTGGTACCTCCTCAAACTTACTTTATAAGGGATTCAGCTGGGATTTATCAGGCAGTGTATTTTTTTTTTGGAAGTATTTATTCTAATAATTTCCTTTAGGTCTCATATTTTTGGAGGTGCAGCCTATCTCAGCTGTGAGTTGGAAGCAAGCTGCTGATTTTCTGGGCATTAATTTTGTCAGATTGGGGAGCTACTAATGGAATGCCTGAAAATATACGTTCTGACGATAACCTCATACTGGGAAATGCTGTCAATGCAACGGCACTTTTGAAATGTCAGAAACTTTCTGGTTCATCTAGTATTTAAAAAATAAAATATCCCTAAGCCAGCATAAAAGATAGAATGCAGTATGTTCACACATTTTCACTACCTAAGAGTTTAATCTCAGGGTCCCATATTTCTTCCAGCTGGTTAAATAAATCCTCATTGTCAACTGGACTCCAGGTCATGTACTGTGACTGCATCTATTTGGTGGGAAGCATTCATCAAACCCCTTTGGAGTTTGTGTTCTAGAAAGAAGTTATCATGGCTAGCTGGACACTCATCCTCATTTTTTTAAAGGGTCAACTTTATAACCCAGACAGTAATTGCAGTGGTATAACTGAACCTTTGAGATGGCTGGGTGTGATTTGTTTATCTAATAATGATTTATTTTTTAAAAATAAACTAAAATTTTCTTTGGTATCACATGAGCTCATAACAGTTGCACCAAGATGTGCCTTATACATCAGCAGGCACTCAATAAATGCCAGGCTTTGGCATAGGTTGCTAAATCTCTGCCCACATAACTTCAGGTCCTATCTGTCTTTTATTTCTTTGGTAGTATTCTGCTCAAACATGACTACTTAGCTTTTTAGCATCTCATTAGTTATTTTACAGCATTTAAAAAAATTTTTTTTTACATCTCACCTGGAAGGTTGTCATTTTTAGTTTTGTGGAGCATTTTATGTAATTTACATTCATATAATTCTTGCTATGATGTACTGTATTGATGTCATTGCTATTAGTCAGATTTCGAAATTCTGCACTAGCATACGTAAGATTGATCATGGATAAAACAATCCCTGATTATCTATTCAACATTATGTTTAGATCTCTGAAGAGAAGTTACTAAGACATGGTATGACAGCAATCTGTAGACTTCCACATCTCTGGGCATCCACACACACAGCCGGGACTGAGAGTTTCAATCCTTAATGCCATCTTCTTTGTATGCAGTTCCGTTTGCAAACGTTTGATTGTAACTTTACCATGTTGCATTCAGTCATTTTAAATTCCAACTATGAAAGCTTTCATAGCCCTGTAATGATTAGCTTTGGAAGCTATATCTCATCCGAAATAAACCCACAGGTAGCTATAATAGTACTTACAGGTGTCTTCTTCTTCCATGAAAATACTGATCACATAACAGGCATACACAAAACCAACCAACTGCAAAGGAGAAAAAAAATACTTTAAGAATTGATGTCAAATGTCCAGAATTGAAAAGCCTATATAATCCAATAAATAAAGATAAAGAATACATAGTAATGAAGTCTATGAATCTTAATAGGAAAAAAAATCTTTTTTTTTAAATAATAGCTGTGATTTTAAAGTAAGCCTCTCTATTACTACTTAGCTGCAATAGCTTTCTAAAAGAGTACACAGGAATGGGAAACATTTTCTAGATATCTGACTTAGATTTTGACTTGGGATTTACAGTTCTCATGCTTTAAAGTCGCCTCAGGTTATTCAGAACATATATTTTTAAGTTTGGACTATTTAGAGAGAAATTTATAGCAACACTCATTATTACTACAACTATTTTAATATTTAATAGCTATAAAAGGAATCAAAATATGTTAATTGTAAATTACATACCAATCATCTACTTAATTATTTGAAATGTTCTGAGAAAATAAATTCTATTTAAATACTAAATTGTTTTGTTAATTATATCATAAGAAAACGCATTAACTTTGAGGTCATTAATCATATCATGACATTGAAGAGATCATTTATACTTTGGATACTAGTGGTTAAATAAATACAGGTGCCAGAGTGTAGTCTTTCTAGCGTTTCATATTGTTTTCTGTACTTATTATACTGAGAAGGCAATTCTTATTTTACGGAGCCGGAGACACCGCAATTCCTGGAGGACCAAATTGTCAATGCATCTCATCTAGTCTAAAATTACCCTGAGTACTTTGATGAAAAATAGATACCTAAATAGTGATTATACAGTCTGTGTTCTTACTTTTCTCTCTGTTGTTAAAGTCTCTCCCCTCCTCCCCCTTATAAAATAACATTTGGAAAGGAAACTTTTTCGATAGTCCTAGTGTCAAAGACTGAAGTTCCCAGTGCAGACAACAATCTATCTAGGGTTTGTGCCTAGCCTGCAGATTAAGAACCTGAATTTGGAATTCACTTCCAGACTGTTTAAACTGGGCAGGTTCAGGTGCTAGCTCTTCTTCACTTGCTGAGACCAATTTCCTCTCACTCTTTCAGGAAAATGCAGAGGGACTGGTGAGCTAAGAGGGCTAGAAACCATAGATGTTCAAACCAAGGAAGAGATGACCAAAGAGTATCTGTTGCTGCTTGATGGTCCCTGCACCAACAAGACTATTGGAATGTTGTTTTTCCAGTTTGCTCATCACCTCATAGGAACTGTGGTTAAGTGTGTTCATTTCCTTGTAGAAGATGTCCCTCAACTTGGAGATGTTTTGGAAGATGGTCACAGCCAATAAGACTATTATAAAGAATAGGCAGTTCCTTTAGCGGTTCCTGGTTCAGATCTTTAAACACAGTCTGGGCTTTGATGAACTCTTCCTCAGCCTTGGCCATACTGCCCTCATCTTTCTTCTTGGCATATGGCATCACCTCCAGGGGGTGCTGGGCACTGTCACTGTTCATGAGTTTCCAACCCATTTAGCGATTCTTTCCTTCATATCGCTGAATGGGGCTACATAGTTTTCCATCGTCCTCAAAGCCTGGTCAGCTCATTTCTCTTTGTAGTATTCCCGAAGGAGGTCATTATTCCCTACAGTGGTCATGGGATTCTCTTGACGGTCCCACTCACTGCTGTAGATCTCCTGTAGGCTTTCTGACATTTGCTTTGAGCTTTCATGCATCACTTTCACTGCACTAAAGGTGTTCTTCGTGTCCTTATATAACTTGTGACCTTCTGCTAGATTACTGGTTTATATATAAAAGGATATAATTCAGGAATGGCCAGGTGGAAGTGACGCATAGGGCAAGTTGTGGGGAAAAAGTGCAGAGCTTCCTTGGCCTCTCGAGTGCACCACTTTTCCCAAATCCCTAAGTGTTCGCCAACCTGGAAGTTTCCACAGATGTTCTTTTATGGAGATAAAAGAGCAAGCTCACCTGAATAATTTTTTCCGAAATATATTTTTTTTACTTAAGTTTTATTATCTTATATTTCTTCCTTAGTTTTAGGGCTATGGATTATGCTAAAAATATTGGGTTAACTGTGTTTTCTGGAGAGATTTACTGTCTATGTACTGAAGAGAACTGGCCAATATATTTACTTCTTTTCCAAATGAGTCTTTTGACTGATGGAAAGTAAGATCAGGGTCTTAATTATAGTTACAGCTCACTATCTTTCCTCATTCAGTGAAATTTTTGTTACTGATGAAATGGGAGATACCCAGTTTTAAAAGAACAGATGAATGTATAGCAACAGAAAAATTGTCAAATTCAATTATTCACTAATGGAGCTTAATAATATTTTGATAGATGACAAGAAAGGAATTTTGGCTAGGTAATTGAAATATACGGTACCATTAGCTGGAAACAGTAAGATAAAGACATGCCATACTAGAAATATTAGCTCATTCTCTAGGCCCTCAAACAGAAATTGCCAGCCTTAATCTCAATATTATCACAAATGAATTAATTAACATATATCCTTTTACTTTTGCTTTATTGATGGGCACACTAATAAAATATTTATTCCAAAAATTACTTTTGCTATCGTGATTAACCAAACTGCTGCTTAGTTAATAATGTTATTCTCATGGGAACCTGTCTAGACATCATGTTAATCACCAATTTGTTGATGGCTGAGTGTTGTGTAGTTCTTGGTTTCCCATAATATGAGTTGAAATAGTCCCTGTGGCTTTCTGCTTATCTCCAAGAGATGGAATAACATGCAAAGTAAATAATACCAGGATAGTCCAATTGTGTCTGCTTTTAATAAAGTTTTGAAGGAGTCAGTAATTTTCAAGACACTTCTCTTCCATTAAACCCATCCATCTCTATATAGAACATTTAAATGATTTTCTCCTGTGTACTGTAAATTCTGACCACATAAATTCCATCTTTTTTGATATAGTAAATGAATGCAAATGACATAAGACTAGATTCCAACTGGTCTTGTGTAAGAGATTGAGTAGTTTTTGCAAGTAGGATTTGTCCAGGCGATTGATTGGTTTTGGCCTGCAGGCCCTGTATAAGGATTGGCAGGATTTGGTTTCACACACGTAGAAATTAGGACGACAGCCACTGGCTGTGTGTCCTGCTAGTTGTGGATCTTAGTAAGAATGAATCAGAGATATGAGCTGTCTCTAAAAGCATGAGCATCTTAAGGGATCACTTTCAGGTGCAACGGATGGATGAAAAACCTCATCTAAGGAACTCAGAAGAGCTTGTACAGACCCTGACTTAGGGTGGAAGAATCAGTGGCTTTGAGGGAAGCTAAAAGGATCCTTGATCAAAAATAACTCCCCAACTACCTTCCTAAATTTCCCATGATTCACATCAAGATTTAAGCATTAAAGTTTAAGAGATTCCTTAAGGAATGCCAGAAGTTTCTCTGCATAGTACCAGGCTCTAAAATGTTCTTTGTTAGTCTATTTTTCCTCAAATCCAAAATGATTCTATAAAGGTCTTGGCCAAAGCCATCAATAGGAGGCAGGGAGAACCTGACACACTTCATTCTGTGCAGAGCGTTATCCTTATGAAAGTCATTAAGTCGAGTGTTTGCAAGCAGAAACCTTCTATATATAATTTATTTGGGTTAAGGTGTTAAGTTGCTTAAAAAAGAAAGCATAGCTACCTAATATCAAGAACTGTGCAGGGTTTGGGATTTTATTCTATAAGCTAACAAGTTAGCCTGTTACTGTTTCATGGATGCTCGGTCAGAGACAAAGTGCTCAGCAGCCAGCATGAGCTTCATATCTCTGATGCATTCCCCTTGGGCCATGATGGACCCCTGCATATATAACGGGTTCCATTACAGGTGAGGAGCATTGAGCTACTTTTACAGCAAGGGGAAGGAAGCCTACTCTTTGTTGGGGTGGGATGGGGGAGCAGTTACCTCATTCCTAAAGGTTGTTTGCTGAAAACACAATCCTGAGAAATTGATCAGGTAAATAAAGAGTGATTATTAACTTGGGGGTTATCAGCATATCTATAGATGGTATTTAAAGCTATATGACTGGATTAGAACACTAAGGAAATGAGTGAAGTTAGAGAAGGGAGTTAAAGGATGAAGTTCTGGAACATTTTGAGATTTAGAGTTTGGGGAGAAGTCAAGAAGCCATAAAGAAGCCAAGCCTTTTCAGTGACTTAAGAATTCAGTCAGTACAGTGACATAAGAAAGCAAGGGTGGGGCACCTGGGTGACTCAGTTAAGTGTCCAACTCTTGATTTCAGCTCAGGTCAGGAGATTGAGCCCTGCATCGGGCTCTACACTGGGTGTGCAGCCTCCTTAAGATTCTCTCTTTTCCCTCTCCCTCTCCCCCCCTTACCCCCCAAAGAAACCAAGGGCAATCAACCATGCCAAAGGTCTCTGGTAGGTCAAGGACAATGAACACTGAGCCTTGACCACTGGATTGGGTAGTGTGGAGCACATGGGTGACCTTGATGAGAGTTGTTCTGGTGGAAAATGGGGCAAAAATGTGACCAGAGTGGGTTCAAGAGAAAATAGGATATCAACAATTCTTTCAAGGAGTCTTGGAAAAGGAGAATAGAGAAAGGAACAGTAGCTGGAGAAAGACGTGAGGTCAATGCAGTTTTTTTTGTTTGTTTTAGTTTTATTTTTTTATTTATTTTTTTAAGGTGGACATTAATACAGCACATTTGTATTCCAAGAGGAATAAGCTTTTCCTTAAATCACGATTCACAATTTGGGGTAATGGAGAACAAAGATTATTTGTCTGTCCAAGCACACATCACTTTTATCTGCTTCCAAGCTCTCAACTTGGCTTTCAAGGCTTATCCCCCACTATTCTCTGCCACGAGCTGTGCTCCAACTCCCTGGGCACATCCCATTCTTTGCTTGCTCACATCCCCCTAACCTGGTCTCACATCCCTGCTTACACAGACCCTCTCATCTTTTAATCCCTGTTGCAAATGTCACTTTCTTTGGTCTCCCCAGTGGATACACCTCTAGTCTGAACTGTCTCAGTACTTTGTTCTTTTATCTCTAATGGCAGTTCCCAGTACTGCTTTGTGTCAGAGCTATGTATCCATTTGTTCTCTTCCCAGTAGGTCATTGAAGGCAGGACCCCTCTGAGAGAGCTGATGCCAAGTCTACATCCTCAGAGTCCTGTCCTGGTTACTTCAGGGAGAAGATCTACTCCTTCCATTACTTTGGCACAGCCTCGGGTTCTTTGATGAAGGTCCATTTTTATCGATTTGCATGTCTGTCTCAACTGCCAGGCTCTTTCAAGGTGAGAACTTTTTCTCAACTTGCTTTGCATTTCTGAAACTTCGTACAAAGAAGGTACTTATTAAATGTTTTTGAACAAGTCAATGATGAGAAGCATGTATGTCAAAGCAAAGTGTGGGAGGGAAACCAGTATGGCTGGAATGAAGTAGGTGAATTGCAGAATTCCAGCACATTAGCAATCCTGAAATGCCCACACGGGTCCCCCTGTCACTCAGCCAAAGTAAAACCAGCTCTGCTTGTGTGCATCTGCTCCTGTTATCTTGATTTGATAGGTTCCATAGATTTTTCTGCTTTGCTCTGATAATGTCTGGGTCATGTAATAAACACGAGAACAAGCCAATGATTGTACTGTCTTGAGCAGATGGATGGAAACATGTAGAAAGAAAAGGGATATTAAACTCTTTTCACTGATGAGTTAACTCTTGGTTGGGTTTACGTGAAACCAAACAGTTCAAGTATATTGAAAGTAGCTAATGTGTTCCTGAATACATGCTGCTTCCTTCACTGGGGAAAGGAGAAATAATATGACGGAGTAAGAATTTTTCAGCCACTTGAATGAAGTGATACAGTGGTTTTCATGAAGGATGGTAATACTTCAACTCTCACAGCAAGCCTGACTTCAGCATGCCCTGGTGTCATGTCAGAGTGACAGACAACAGAATGTCCAGACACATAACACATGGTTGGTTACTAGTCTGAGAATCTTCTGACTCTCTCTTCTAGAAGGGGTGGAGGTTCAACTTTGTGCCATGGCTCACCCTCAATTTTGAACTGGCAGCAGGCATATCCTTCCTTCCTAGGGAATGATCAAAAAACCCCAAGACTGAAGAACAGGCAGCTGGTGGATAGTCTCATCTCACAGTGCTGTATGGACACATTTCTTTCTCTATGACTCCCAGGAGGGCCTTTTTGTGCAACTGTCACCCACGCCCATCTGTTTTCTCTTGCGTGCCCAGCAACACAGAAGTCTAGGATCTTGGGATCCTCAGGGGAAGAAGTCATAGGAGGGACTGGCTTTTTATTTATGTGGATCACTCTGGGAAGACTGTGAATCCTAGTGAGTCCTAACCTATTTGTTTTTAGTCACGTTGCTCCTACTTTTCCTTCAGGAATCCAGAATTAGAGTTATGTCTGTTTATGGAAGTGTCCTATGCCAATTGAAGCCTGAAATTATTTGAAGACATTTGGTTCAATCTCCAATAAGTCCCACTGGCACGCTGGGCTCCAAATGAATCAATGAATATGGAAATAAGTTGTTTTCTCCACGATGACCATAAAAATGCACAACAGCAAGAGCATTGCATTTATTCGGGCTTTGGGGATTTATTGCCCTTACGTGTATGAGAAGCACTCGTGTATACAGTCAAAATGGAAAACAAATGGGTTGCTGGCTTCTACCAAGGAAGATAAGCCTTTTAATGAGATGCTTTTGTGATGCAGACACTCTGCACAAGCCAGCTCAGCAATATCGTAGGGGACACAAATGTTACTCTGATTTGCAAAGAGCATTGTTGTCAGATAGTGCATTTCTGGTGGCGAGTTGTTGAGGAATAAAAGCGTTGTTTAAACAAACAAACAAACAAATGTCCCTATCCAAGGAGATCATTTTATCTAGGACTTTCCCAAGTGTCCACTGCCAAATTCAGTAATTCTTCAATGGTATCATGTAAATAGTTGGGTACGGTTATAGTACCTGAGTGTTACGAGGTAATTTGAAGAAAAATGTTTCTATTAGGGAAAATTTCATCTGGCTTTTAGTGATTTTACAATCCTGAATGTACACTAACTCAGAATTTTTAAATATGTAAAGATTCTCCTAAGTGGAGTTTGGTGATAAAGAGTTGTTTTTGTGACAGGGTCAGAATGTGATGGGCGAAGTCTTGGGTGAGCATACCTGTCTTCGTGGCTATGAGGACTTATAAAGAAGCCAGGGCTCATGGAGCTCTGCCTCCTCCACACCTGATCTTTTAAGTGGAGTCAGGCTCAGGACACTGGAGTAAAAGCTGGACTTGGGCAGGAGCCCTCCCCCATCCTATGTCCACTCAGACTGGCCTCAGACTTGTTTGTTTGACCTTCTGTCCCCTTTTCTCATTTGAGCTGCTGACTTCACTCTCTGACAACTCAAACCTCTTGTTCTTAGGACTGGTTTTGAATCTTCCATCTGGCTTACTAGAGCATATTGAGTCTTTTTGCACCCCTTTCATGTTGGGGTACCCTGAGTGTCTCAGGAGAGACATTTCTACAAATGCACCCTCAGATCCAGCTTGCCACTGGACCACATAGCCCAACAGTGGGATGTCTGCCTCCAAATAGACATGTGTTGAAAATTGGGACAACCGCCCCCCCCGCCCCCAGAGCACTCACTGGAAGGCAGTAGATGGTAGAGCAACGGTGCTCAGTCAGGCACTGCCCAATAGGCATACAGGTCTGTATGTCTAGCCACTGCCTGTCTGCTTCTCATTGAGGCTTTGGCCCAGTCAGCAATGAAGCTATTGAGGGGACATTTACAGATGGCAATGTCTGGATCCCTGTCTATTGTGGACACTGCTCCTGCCATCCAGTAGCACTTATGTAACCTCAACAGACTGCTTAACCCACTGTTGCAAATGGAGTTATATGTGGGTATACGGAGTTTATAGATCTTAGGACAGTCATTTTTCTGCTCATATGTGACTGTGGAATTTGAGGGGAGAAATTCTGCAATATGGAAACCTGCTTCTCTGTAATTAAACAGGGTTTTGTTTGGGGACTGACAGCCCCACTTAGTGAAATGTTGCAGATCTACTTGGCTCAATTAATTCTACCTCCTTGAACATCATCAGAATGAGACTGAGGATGCTGTGGCCCAGATCTGAGATGGTTCCAGGGAGTTCTGTTTGAGAAACTGGCCACAGCACCAAGGAATATCAGTCTTTGTAACTAATGGACATTTGAGTAAAGGCAGATGCATAGCCTAGGACCTGCCCATGCTTTATCACTGCTGCCGCAGCTCACTGCCCCTCCATTTGGGGTCAAGAGTGGGAGAGTATCCCATGTCATGGGCCCTGTGACCTCCACTGATTGTCCCTGTTAAATGAATGCTGAGGACTACTTTGCCTGTGTGGTGTTCCTGCACACTCCTTGGTTCTGAGCCTCTGTATCTCTTCTCTCCTGACTGCTGGAACAACGTCATCTTTGTCCTGGGACTAATGATGCTCTTAGCAGCAGGGATTCAAGGAGTTCCATCTAACACTTGGGGAATCAATGAGGCCACTCTTGCTGGTAGCCCTGCTCTGATGCATCCAGGTCTTAGGATGGGTTTCAGTCTTGTTCCTGGGAGCCAATGGTTACCTTACAGTGGATGGTTATGGTGTCAGGAGTCTAGCTTCTGGTTGGAGAGATCTCAGTTCAAATTTTGGCTTTGGCATTGCTACCTGAGTGACCTTGGGAACAGTATTTAACCTCTCTGAGCCTCAGTTTTCTCATGTGTAAAATGGGGCTAATGATCATATTACTTCATTGGTTATCACATGTGAAGATTACTAAGATGATGGATATCCACCGCTTAGTACAGGGCTTAACTGGACACTCTTCTGGGCACTATATGTTCATTAATTCATTAAATCCTTACATCTCTAGGAGCTAAGTTCTTTATTAACTCCATTCTATAGATTAGAAAATTGAGGCATAGAGGTAAATTAACTTGGCCCCAAATCACTTAGGTAGGAAGTAACACTCTGGCTCTTTAGCCTATGATGTTACCCTCTCCTTACCTCTGTTCTGTATGTAGTTCTTCTACAGCTCAAAGCTGCATTTATTTAGCAAAACAGTTAAAAACCCTTTATAAGCATGATTTCCAAGAAGAAAGTATCATTTTTCATAGTAATTCTTACAAAGAATTAAGTGCTATCTACCTATCTACTTAACACATTACTCACCACACACTGCGTACTTTCTAAATGATGGTTTTGACTTTCAAAAGCATATATCAAAACTCAATAGAAAGGAGGAATTTTTCACTAATGACACCCATTTTCTTATTGCTCAAACTGAGAGTTCCTTTTCTAATATGGCTTTAGAATGATTTCAGAACTATATGGCGGTGATATTTTCTTTCAAATACTAGTGCCTGTATGGGTCCAGGCAAATTCATTATTACTGTATTTTAGTTGATTACTAAATGCTTTGTTGAAATTCAGGTGCATCATGTATTTGAGGCCAGGCACAGCCTAGAAATCATGACCAAAAAGGAAGCAAGGTTGATTCATTCTGACTTATTCTTAGAGAGTCTATGTTGACCTCCAAGGGTTCTATCATCTTTATTATGTTTTTAATAATCTATTCCATTTTGCGGTGGTGGAGGAATGGTATTAAGTTTTCTGCTCCATAATTTGTGGCATTCATATTTTGCTAAAGTGGGACAGTTGCCTGAGTCAAAGAAGAAAAACATAAAGAAACACCTGGTAACAATCTTGGTTCTCTACCATTGATGAAAACCGGTTGTGTGATTTCTGGAAGATGGGGATAGCTCTGGGTTATACAAGCCACACCCAAGGTGTTACAACCTAAGTATCTCAAATAGAGCCATGAACTGCCAGTTGGGGCACTGCAAACTGGTTGTGGGTTCTCATGGGAGCAGCTGGGTTTCCCTAGTGCCAGAGCCGACTCTCAGCAACCTTCACTGTTCCAACTTGGTCCTTTCAACGTAGACATCTCAGGTGTAACAGCCAACCTTTAATAAAGAATGTTCCCACCTAGCCAAATTCCAGAAAGGGACTCCAGAAGGAATTTGGGGGTTGGAGTGTTACTCAGAAAAGATATTTGGGCTAGGTAAGGAGGGTCAGACTGAAAGAAAGTAGTTTAAAAAAACTACTTTTTCAACTTTTTTTGTGGTTTAAAATATTTTACTTTAGGACCCAGTAAAGTTTTTAGATGCTTTAAAGATCTGATTTACACTTTAATTAAAAAATCTCTGTAGACGAAATGGCACTTCTGCTTCCTTTTCAGGTGTTGAAGGATGAGAATAGTTGACATTATGTCTGACTATTGATTTCCTGTTTTAGTTCTGCTTTATCAGTAATCAGACTGAAACTGTTCTGCTGTATGGACAACCCAGGAGGAAGGCACTGGTTCAGTGGTAGTTAGAGCTGCCCTCCGTACTCTGCCCTGAAAGGCAGGAACTGTGTGGGAAGAAGCTCTGGTGCCATGTAAACTCAATGGGAGAGAATGGTGTTCAATGAGCTTTAAAAATATAGCATCTTAAGATGGCATTCAAGGTCCCCCCCAGGCTATCTCCTTCAGAATTATTACAGAAAGTATACGTTCCCTACCAAGTTTGATGGCTTTTTACTTTTCTACATGGTGTGACATAAGCTGAGATAATGATCTCATCATTATAGAGAATTCTAGAGAATATCTGGATGGGCATATATTATACCACTGTTTTTACAGTAATAATCTGATACTTCAAGACAGATTTTATCCCCCTACATATCATGATGCATGTTTACATCTCATTAGAAGAAGAGACCTATGGAACAATTTGTAGCCACATTTTGAGTATTTACTGGGGGCTAGGTACTTAGTGCTACATTCTTGGCAACTTAATTGTCACCACATATTTATGAGGTGAATATTATTATCTCTCCTTTGTGAATGAGGAACCCAAGCGTCTGAATAACTTGTTTCTGATTACATAGCTAGTTAGTAGTAGAATCAGGAATCAACCACAAATCTTTAGTCTACAAAGTCCTATGCTTTTGGCACAGTTCAAACTGAGCAAGATTTGCACTCACTGGGCAAGATCTGAGAAGATGAAGATGCTGGTTATATTAGAGGTTCCCCACCGACTGAGGCAAGTCATTCATACTGTGCTTCTATAGCCATAGGCCCCCCTTCCTTCTTGTTCAGTGACAGACCGCACTAAGCCCCAACCCAGTATCACTTTTGCTTCTCATTTTTTTGCCCCTGCTCTCGGGTCACAAAGTAAAGTAGAACTACAATGCTCAGGCCCTACAAATAAATTACATTGACCTGCTTCAGCTGTAACTTTGACTTTCATCTCCATTCTCAAGTTTACTCTTGGCCTCAGCCTTAGCTTTGGCTTCATTTACTTGGCAAATTCTGTCTTCATCTCTAGCTCACGATTTTCAGGGATTCTTCTAGATGGCGTCAAATTCTGACAGCCACTATACTCCTTTAAACCCATCTTGGCAAATAGGTTTATCTTATTCATTCACGGGTTCCCATCTCTTCAGATGAAGAGAGTACATTAATAGATTGTTCCATAAGCTTTTCCTACAATAAAAATCTTTGATTTTATGAAAGTTCCACACTTAACATATTCCTCAATACTGCCTATTTGTTGAATGTAAGACTGTTAAAGTAAACCAATTAATCTATCCACAGACACAACTCATTGTATTTTCTTTCTACATTTTTCCATCATAACGTCTTGATGTGTCTGAGGATAAGGAATCTTTCCTCTTTATGATAACCCCCCCCCTTCACTAATGTTGTTTTCTTATCTTGATTTTCAAAGATCTTTCTTTTGCTCTTTGGAGTTTGTGATATCTTCTTTTCACAGACTCTCCCTTGTGCCTTCAAAAACGTTTAGTTCCCCCTTATCTTACAAAAATGTCGCTTGATTCCATTATGTCTTACAACTTCTTCCTTCCACCCACAAATTTCTGAAATGAATGTTTTTATCAGCTGCCTCCTTTCCTCTGCTTTGCATTCCTTCCTTAATTCACTGCAATTTGGCTTCTGGCCCTACTTTTCTGCTGAGATTGCTCTTTTAAAGGTTAACAGCTTACATTTTGTCAAATCTAATGGCCTTTTTATCCATCTAAATTCACATAGTATTGGCACTATGCTCCAACTTGACTGTAAGTGTTAGGTTCTGCCAGGCTCCCGCATCTCCATCCCTGCTGGCCCCATTTAATCCACCACTGTTTTTCAACCTCCATGGCATCCACAAGCAATTCTTACTGTGGCAGTAGAGTACCAAAGGACTCTATGTCAATGGTGGGACTCAGCGACAAGTCATTCTTTGACACTAGCAGCATGGTCCTTGTTGGTGTTATGCTGATATCTCCTTGGGTAAAAGAGAACAAGCAGGGACAGTCCAGGCTTGGCACAAACTTAGGATGAGAAAAATCTGCCTGGGATCGGGGGAGGAAGGACCAAAACAAACTTCTGGAGAGGACCAAAGTCATCTCTGATCCTGACTATTGTCATGAGCCAAGGTTGTCCTGACTCAAGAAAGCAAAGAAGGCCAGGATCCAGGCTTCAGGGTGGTGATACCATCTCAGAGCTCTTGGCTTAAAGGATTAAAAACCAGTGAGACCCATTTAAGAAGAGTTAAGGAAGCTGGAAGCAAGAACAGCTCCATGAGAAAAGGGGGTCTAGAAACTAGGGAGAGAGGCAACTGGAATTGAAAGCCATCTTCCTTCCAGTTTAGCAGAGAAGGGGTAGGGATTGGAGGAAGGAACCAGAACTGGTGACTGATGGCATAATTAGGGATAGATTAGTATACAGTTGACACTCACATTGGCCGTCATTTAAACAAGGTTCTTTTTTTTTTTTTTAAAGATTTTATTTATTTGTTTGACAGAGAGAGACACAGTGAGAGAGGGAACACAAGCAGGGGGAGTGGGAGGGGAGAAGCAGGCCCCCCGCGGAGCAGGGAGCCCGATGCGGGACTCGATCCCAGGACCCTGGGATCATGACCTGAGCCGAAGGCAGACGCTTAACGACTGAGCCACCCAGGCGCCCCTAAACAAGGTTCTTATCAGATATCCATCTTAGGACATGGAATTGCTTCCAGACCCTAACAACTAGTTGGGAGAGGGCTCCTAACATACTGCCAAGCTTGGCTGTCTCTAAGCTGGGATTTTAGAAGGGTGGAAGATACGCACTGTTTCTCAAACTCAAATGCACATACATATTTTCTGGGATCTTGTTAAACTGCAAATTCTGAATCTAGTAGATTTAAGGTGGAGCCTCAGATTCTGCATCCTGGTGGTTTGCAGACTGCTCTTGAGCAGCAAGAAGTGAAAGAAGCAACTGTTATTATGAGCAGCTGAGTCAGGAAGAACCTGTCTTTCAGAGGAATCAGCTCCAGGTTTGGTCCTTTGGCTTTGGTCCTACTAAAACCTAATAAATGCAATGGATAGAATCAAAAGCAATGTGGATATTTATAATACGCCACCATTTGTTTAAAAAATGTGGGAGAAGAGAATACATATGCCTATCAGCTTACATGTTGTAGTAGATTGCTAGTTGCCTATTCCATGTTTATTCTTTCTTTATTCTTTACCAACAGAACCCCAATGTTTGGGAGTGGCAAAGTGCCCAGCTTAAAATCTATCCCCTCAGAGGGCTAGTCAATTAGATGTGGTATGGGACTTTTAAATCTCTTTAAAAGGAGCTGGCTGCTGGGAGGCATGCCCTTTTGTTCTTCCTTTTTTTGGCTTGATTTCACTCTAGCCACCATGTTGTGATCATGAACTGTCTTTTTGGATGAAAACTGTGTCCCAAGAATAATGAGGAAGAAAGATAAAGAGCCCGAGTCTCTGATGACCATGGAGCCACCATTATAGGCCTGCTGTGCCTGCCTCCAGATTCCTTTTGGATGAGAGAAAAACAAATATCTACTTCTAAATAACTGTTATTTGGACTTCTTAAAAATATGTAGCTAAATTCAATTACTAACTGGTACTGTGTGCACATAATGTTTCTCAGAAGGTTATCTGAGGACTGATATCAGCTATTGTGAAACTGATAATATGCTGGGTGAGGGGCTGGGAGGGAAATATAAATTTTATAGCATCCCCTTCTGTCCCTTTTTTGGAGTTTTCATTCCAAGAACATAGCCATAACAGTCACAAGTAACAATACACAAACAATAAATAACAACAACAAAACACATACAAAAAAGCAACAAACAAAAAAGCAAACAAGTGAAACATGAGTAATATGAGAACCTTGAGTTCTTGTGAGTGTTCAAGAAAAACACACTTTGAATTTCCAATGCCTGTTTTCACATCCTTTGAGTGAAATTTTCTTTTCATTAAAGATGAAAGTGGACCCAGCTGTATTATATAAATTTAATCAGATATTTGTACATGAATGGATATTAGCATGCAAAGTTGACATCCAACTCAACTCAGATTTTCTTTTTTGCTTTCTGCAGAATTTTACATCAGGATCACTATGCAAATCATTAAAGCTCCAGCATTTTTACTGCTGAAATGAGATCTCCAAGATTTCAAATTCATATTTATGATTGATAATAAGCGAATCAATGGCTGAGGAAGAAATGTGTTTTAGAAGTTTGTGTCTTTGTTGGGTCTTTATGTAATTGAGTTAATCTATTTAATTGGTAATGTCATTTTATGGCAAATATCACAGGAGACACAAATCTTTCTGTGTGATCAGAATCCATTTAATCAAGATCATTCAAGAATCTCCTGCTCACACAGACATCTCCATTTCCTTTCCAAGACTTTGTTTTACTATGTAGTTAATCTTCTTTCTCTTTTAGCTAGGAAAAATTTTTCTTCTTTCACCCAAACATTCCATAATTTCTCATCATTCCTACCCTTTGATCATGGATCTTTCCAGTGTCTGGATGGCCCCCTTCCTTTTTACCTTTCCCGGTTGTATGTATCTTCATGTGTACACATGGATGCATACACCCACATTAAGGGAGTAATTCAGACCATGCCACTAAATGCCACAGGCTTCTCCAATTGACACTAAGTCACTAGAATAAACATCACGAACTGGTGTCCTTTGTCAACACCCAGCCCACAGATATACTTCATTTGGTTCATATATCATTTCCTTAAAATGTTAAGATGGTTGCTAAAAATAAAACATGATTTTGGAGATCACATTAGAAGATGTCACAAAAAATGTCAAATATCTAGTTTCCCTTAAAAAACTGGAAAAAAAAAACAAAACCCTGGATGTGAAGTCCTGCATATCAATAGTCTGCTCAAACTGAACAGCTGCTGCTCTTTAAAACAGAGAAGTCTCAAAGTTTCTGGGGTCTTCATACTCTATTTCCTGGCCTCTTGGCCATTTGAGTCTTTCCTCTTATTGTATGGGCACGGGGATACATAACATGGGGCATGGAAGCATGAGTGGGGAGGTGAGGTGAGGAAATTGACATGAACACAAAATTCTATGCAAACATTTGAGAGTATTTGCACTTGTCAGAAAGAGTCCATTTCCTCAAGCATGTTGAGAACTATGAACTGCTTGTATGCAGGGTCCTGCACTGATTGTCTACAATTGTGTGAAATGATCACACAATTTATTGTCCTTAAGCCAACTATTTACATTAATGTACACTTTTTTTTTTTAAAAGATTTTATTTATCTGACAGAGAGATACAGCGAGAAAGGGAACACAAGCAGGAGGAGTGGGAGAGGGAGAAGCAGGCTTCCCGCGGTACAGGGAGCCCAATGTGGGGCTCGATCCCAGGACCCCGGGATCATGACCTGAGCCGAAGGCAGACGTTTAACGACTGAGCCACCCAGGCGCCCCTAATGTACACTTTTTAAAAAAAGATTTATTTGTTTATTTGAGAGAGAGCAAGAGAGAGTGTGTGAGTGAGGGGAGGAGCAGAGGGAGAGGGAGAGAATCTCAAGCAGACTCCCCGCTGAGCCTGGAGCCCGACGCAGTGCTCGATCCCAGGACCCTGAGATCATGACTTGAGCCAAAATCAAGAGTCAGAAGTTTAACCGACTGAGCCACCCAGGAGCCCCACTAATGTACACTTTTAAGATGGAATGGAGTCTACTGAGTATTAGGGTTCTCCCCAACTTTATTTCGTAGGTCAGGAAACTGGCCTAAAGAGCTAGTTATCACCACCTGACACATCTCATTACCATTTCTTCAGTATTTTTTGCCTCTATGTCTGATTTTTCTAAATTAATGACAGGCTCCTGGAGGAAAGAGTATCATCTTATTTATTTCTGGAAGTAAACAGAAGAATACACACACACACACGCACATATATAAATAATATTTTACCAAATCAAACCATGGCAGTTTTGACACAAGAGCACCTCTTCTTCTTAATCTTCAATTTGAAATTTTCTTTTCTTTACATTTTATTTCACTTGAAATAGAGTGACAAACCTAGCTTTGTTTCTTTCTTTCCTTTGGCAGTATTTGTATCTTTATTTTCAAGTATATAATTTGAGCATTTCACTAGGGGGTTAATAACCACAATCTGGAAAGTGTAAAGATAAATCTTATTCACACTTCATTAGATTAAGGAACATTATCTCACATCAGTTAATATGACGATAGTTTTTAAAATGTCTGCCTTCTTACCCCCATGGTACTAATGTGAAGTGAAGTTAATCTAAGACTAGCATGACAGCAGATTTAGAAAGAGATTTTGCAGATGTCCTGTGAAATGCTAACCTTTCTATGTTAGGCTCTGACTAGAAAATAATGTTATTTTGAATACTATGCTGCATCCATTCCTTTGTTTTTGTTTTGTTTTGTTTTTAAATTCTGAAAGATTTTGCTTTACACGGTACCTAGAGATGTCTGTGCTCAGAAAAGTAATTAAACAATTATGCAACAAAGAACTATTAAAATATATTTAATCCTTGCTAAAAAGGACAAAAGCAACCCATGGAATCTATTGTACCCTCTACCTCACACATATTCATCAGTCCCACTCTTGCTATTTTTGCTTTTACTAGCAGTTTTAATCCTATGAATAGAAGGAATTTAAGCCTTATTCCACTTACTGAGGGATTTCCAAATAATTTTCTGCAGGGGTTTCTCGGCCATCCCTTCCCTGCTCATTTCATCCAACTAAGAATATTTATTGTGTGAAGGCGGAAGGGGGAATGGAGAGAGAAGGAAGAGGAAGAATAAGGAGAAGGATGACGAGGAGCAAGAATGGGATGCAGACAAAGAGAGAGGGAAGGAGAGAGGGAAGTCCCAGTCTTCATTCTTACAAAGAATTTATTTACATTTTGGAAATAGTGAAGTCTTCATGTAAATTGCTAAATTAAGGAAAGCATGTTGCCTCTGCTCCAAAGGCTAAATAAGAATAGTATTTCAATAATTAATAGCGGAGTCCAACTGGCTCTATTTACCTCCGAATTCCACCCTTTCCCCTGCTCTCTGGCCCCCAGAGGAGTCCCGTGTCACCCTTCTTCCAGCTTGCTCCCTTTCACATATTCTCAGATGCCTCATTGACCTGACAGAGTAAAATCACAGCCATCTTGTAGTCTTCAAAGGACAAAATATTAAAGGGATGACTCCATCGAACCATCTTAAAGGGACAAAAGCTGTGAAATGGCACATTAGCCAGTGGGTGGGGAAAGGCTTTCTCTAGGGATGAGAGAGGTGGAGTGGCAGAGTGGCAGACGTCACACCCAGAGAAGGTGGCACCCACTTCCCTTCTGGGTGAGCAGGCCAGCCCTGCTGGCAGGGCCCCTGAAATCTGGTCTCACTTGCTGCTGAGGGGCCGCAGGAGAGCGTGCAAGCTTGCACGTGCCAAGAGCACAGACACCCGGGGGGTGCTCCGGTGACAGCTGCAGAGGGAAACTCAACTCACGAGTTTAGAATGACGATTCTTTATGTTTGAATACATGTCATACTTGGTTGTTTCTGCTACACTACAGCCCAAAGGACATGAGGGAAATTAAGCTCTTTAATTGGGGGCAGACAAATTACCTTCCAGTAAATTAGAAAACAGCTCACGGAGCATAAATCGGTTAAAAGGAAGAACTGGCCTGAATAGCTCAAGGGTTCACCTGCATCCTGCGTGTAGGAGGTGGGCTTGAATGAGGAAATTACCTGTATGACATATCCTTTCATCATTGTTCCAATGACCTAACAAAAGGAAAATCAGAAACAAAGACAGAACTATCAGTGCTCATTTGCCAAAGATCTATTTGGTGGTCGGTATCCTTATTTGCTCTCAGAGCATAAAAATGTTTCAATAATCCCCTTGGAAGGGCAGTGCTTTTCAAAGCTTAGTATACGTTGGCCTGCTATCTTTTCAAGGGGCCTATTAAAACATTTTAATGCTGCTTCAGATCAACTGATTCAAGAAGGGTACTGTGGATTCCAACAGCCAGAACTGTCAGCGAAGCTGAAGACCTATTTGACTGAAGAGCATGAATAAAATAAATTGTGCTTACAGCCATTGCAATATACCACGCTTTAATTGGGAAGGTTTGATTAATTTGCTAGAGTGGTTCACAGAACTCAGAGAAACATTTTATGTACTTGATTATTGATTTATTATAAAAGGTATAACTCAGGAACAGCCAGATGGAAGAGATGTTAGGGCAAGGTAGGTGGGGAGGGGCTGTGGAGCTTCCAGGCCCTCTCTTGAGTGAGGGCCACAGCTCCATGGGTTCAAAAACCTGGAAGTTTTGTGAACTTTATCCTTTTTGGGGTTTTGTGGAGGCTTTACTACATAGGCATTATTGACAAAATCGTTGATCATTGACATTGCTTCGACCTCCAGCCCCTCTCTCCACCCCAGAGGCCAGGGAGATGGGACTGGAAGTTCCCACCCTCTAATCACATGGTTGGTTGTCCTGGCAACCAGCCCCTACCATTAGTGTGGTCCTAAAGTCACCTTATTAATACAATAAAACACACTTACTTCTCTTCTCACCTAGGAAATTCCAAGGGTTTTCAGAAGCTCTGTGCCAGAAAGAGGATAAAGACTAAATATACTTAATCTATTTTTCTTATTATAAATCACAGTATCACACTCTCTAAATGATCTACTACTGTACTTATTTTTCTTGCTTTCCAAGAACCAGAACAAATTCCCCTTCTCCTTGGGTATTTTTAATCGTTAAAAAAGATATTTATACAGAGAACAAAGTGATGGTTGTCAGAGGGGAGGTGGGTGAGAAGATGGGTGAAATAGATAAATGGGGTTAAGAGGTACCAAATTCCAGTAATAAAATAAATAAGTTGCAGAGATGAAAAGTACAGCATAGGGAATATGGTCAATAATATTGTAATAATGTCATATAGTGACATGGTGACTAACGTTGTGGTGAGCGCTGAGTAGTATATAGAATTGTTGAATCAATATGCTGTACATGTGAAACTAACATAACACTGTATATCAATTATGGTTTAACAAAAATGATAATTATACAAAAGCGAGTATCAGAACTCCACAATGTTAGATTTTACCAGTAGGAAGTGATGGCTCTCTCCTAGATAGAACCACAGGATTTACTATTGGCATCTCTAGTTGTCACCATCATATAGTGCATTATTGGTGGTGTTTTGAAGGCCCTTTTCTGGTATTCAACAGAATTTAAAATTTTTATCATGCAGTCCCTTTATCTTATCGTTCTTTGAGACTAGTCCACTGCTGGCACGCAGTGTTTGTCTAATAAACTCATGCTAAAATATTGAACATAGTTTTTGGAACCTCTCCAATAAGGGCAATAAAAGTAAAAAGGGCTCATTCAAAACATGCTTGTTGGGGAAGGAATAGACAAACACATCCGTGGAGCAGAATAGAGAGCCCAGAAATAGACCCACAGAAGTATGGTTAACTGACCTTGGATAATACAATGGAATAAAGACAGCGTTTTTAACAATGGTGCTGGAACAACTGGACATCCACATGCAAAAACATTGAAAAACCATTCCCCAAAATTAACTCAAAAAAGATCAGAGACCTAAGTGTAAAACATAAAGCTATAAAATTCCCAGAAGAAAACAGAGGAGAAAATCTAGGTGACCTTGGATATGGTGATGTCTTTTTAGATACAACACCAAACGCAGAGTCCATTAGAGAAATAATTGATAAGATGGGATTCATTAAAATTAAAAACTTCTGCTCTGCAAAAGCACTGTAAAGAGAATGAGTAAACAAGCCACTGACTCGTGAAGAAAATATTTCTTCAGATATCCTCAGACTAGTGAAGAAAATATTTGCAGAAGACACGTCTGATAAAGGACTGTTATCCAAAGTATACAAAAAAATTCTTAAAACTTAGCAATAAGAAAATGAACAACTGGGCCAAAGGCCTGAAGAGACATCTCACAAGAGAAGATATTCAGATGGCAAATAAGCATATGCAAAGAAGGTCAACAGTATATGTCATAAGGGAATTTCAAGTTATAGTAACAACGAGATAGCACTACACATCTATTGGAATGGCCAAAGGCCAGAACACTGACAACACCAAATCCTGGCAAGGATACAGAACAACAGGAATTCTCATTCACTGACAAGGAGAATACAGAATGATACACTTGGGAAACAGTTTGGCAATTTTTTACAAACCTAAAAGTACTCTCACTATTTGATTCAGCAGTCACACTCAATGGTATTTACTCAAAGGAGCTGATACATATGTCCACATAAAAACCTGTCCATGCATGTTTATAGCAGCTTTATCAATAATTGTCAAAACCTGGAAGCAACCAAGATATCCTTCAGTAGGTGAAAGGATAAATAAACTGTGGTATATCCAGACAATGGAATATTATTCAGTGCTAAAAGTACATAAGTTATGAAAGCCACAAAAAGATATGAAGGAAACTTAAATGTGTATTATTGGATGAAAGAAACCAATCTAAAAGGCTATGTACCATATAATTCCAACAATATGACATTCTGGAAAATGCAAAACATTTTGAAACATAAAAGGATCAGTAGTTGCTGGGGATTAGTGGGGGAGGGAAGGATGAATAGATGGAACACAGAGGTGTTTTGTGAATAGTGAAACTATTCTGCATGATACTGTAATGATGGATACATGTCATTTATACATTTGTTAAAATTCACAGAATGTACACCACCAAGAGTGAACTTAATTTGTACACTATGAACTTTGTATGATCATGATATGCAGACGTAAGCTCACTGATTGATACAAATGTACCACTTTGGTGTGAGTTTTCTTTTTTTAATTAATAAATTAAGTTTTAGAGCATTTTTAGGTTCACAGCAACATTGAGAAGACAGGATAGAGAGTTCTCATATACCGCCAGTGTGGGATTTTGATAGTCAGGGAGGTTCTGCATATGAGGGGTGGGGGAGTATATGGGAAATATCTGTACCTTCCATTCAATTTTGTTGTGAACCTAAACAAGCTCTAAAAAAATAAGGTCTATTAAAAAAAAACCCAAACAACCTCATAGAAAAAGAGATCAGATTTGTGGTCACCAGAGGCCACGGGGGTGGGGGTGGGGGAGATATTGGAGGAAGGTGGTCAAAAGGTACAAACTTTCATTTATAAGGTAAGTACGTACTGGGGGTGTAACGTGCAGCATGGTGACTGGAGTTAACACTGCTGTACGATATATTTGAAAGTATAGGATCTAAGACAGTAGATCCTAAAAGTTCTCATCACAAGGAAAGAAACAATTGTTTTTATTTCTATGAGATGATGTATTGTGGCAATCATTTCACAATATTTATAAATCAGGTTATTATGTCATACACGTTAACACTATACAGCACTGTATGTCAATTATATCTCAATAAAACCGAAAGAAAAAAATAAAGTCTATCTTTAAAAAGGCCAATATGTTACATAAAATAAACATACAGATTAAACGAAATACAGCAATGATGTTCAATGTGAAGCTTGTATTGAATTTGAAATTAACAGTCCAGTCCCAGCACCTGTGCCCTTAACCATGCCCCCTTCCTTCCGGTATTCAGTAGACTTAGGGCTCTGTCAGGTGACGCGTGGGACAAGGCAGCTGGGAACAGGGTCTCCAATCAGAAGGCCTTACAGGGAGGATCCCCGTACCAGCTACATCCTGCTCTGTCTTCATCATAAAACAGAGGAATCTCTGGAATTGGGAGTGGGTGCATAAAACCATAAGTAAATCTTTAAAAATTCCTGAGTTGAAGGAAACTAGATCAGTGTATTTAAATCTAAGTGTGCTTACTGAAGGACTCTCGTCATCTTTAATTGCGTTCCTTTACCTCCTTTCACCCCAAAACTCTGGTATAAAATAACTAGTCCCTTCACTCCACTCTAAATTCTGGGCTCAGATCTGGCAGGAGGATGGGACGCTGGATTTTAAATGAATACTCTTTTTGTTGTGGAGTTGATTGTGGGGCTTTTGAGAAAGGATCTCCACCCACTGATGTCATACACAATCTGGTTGGAGGCACTGTAAGATCTCAAGGAACCATGTGAATTTGGTCCCTTTGTTTCACATAGAGAGGATTAACATGGTGGCAAAATGTCCAGACCACTGGGAGTCCTATCCCAGCTTTAGCACTTAACAGATGTGTGATCTTTGGCCAGTGTCTCCCTCTCTCTGTATCTGGATCCTCCTCTACAAAATGAGAGGAATAATATCTAGCCCATGAATGGAATTTCTGTTTGGATTAAATGGATTTTTGTTAGCAAAGTGATTAGGTAATGTCGGGCAGATGGTAAGCATTACGTATGTGTGCTAAGGGAAGGGACTGGGGGTCCAGGCCTGTGAGAAGTCTCCAGAGTTGAAGGAACTTTTGTGACCTCTACTTGCGGATAAAAATCTCTGGGGGCTGGATTTGACCTCCACAGGAAACTGTTCTCTCTCTTAGGTGAGACCATAGCCTAAGCAAGCAGGGTGGGACTATTCATAGGGGCTTGCCAAGCGCCGAAATCCCTTATCTGAGTCCTCTGTAGATGGCTCCTTTCCTTGATGCCTCCTGTTCAAGGACAACCACAACGGCAGAGAGAAAGTTCTCTTACAGAGAAGTATTAACTGAGGATCTGGTAACTTGAGTTGCTTCAGTGGTTAATGCATCTGCCAGTGACCACCGGCAAGACTCTCGTGCCAGAGCGGCCAAATTACACATTGGGGTTTTGTTTTTTCTGAGTGGGTATATTAACTGATAAGAAAAGGATTATTTGATGAATCAAGGAGTTATCCCAGTTGGAATTTTGTAGGATGAATTCTTTCAGAGAAGGAAATGTAAAACTAACAAAGCAACGTATTCTTCTCTTCAAACGTCTGGTCTGTTTATTGCCTTACTTAAAAAATCCTCCCGACGTTCTAGAACATGGGAAAAATCAGGGAAAAAATGGGCAGCTTGATAAAAAGCAAGCTGTTACACATATCTGATCGTTGGTTGAAATGCAACGTGTTCTATTAGACTTCTTTGTATTTCTCTATATGCTGATACCGCCATTTAACGGAAAAAGAAGCCTCCTTCCAATTACTTATTGAGAAAATGAAGGATATTGTGTTGCGCATATGAAAGTATCAGATTTTGGTAGGACCAAATAACTTATCATTTTAGTATTAGAAATTTTAACTAGAGAGTGAGGATTCTGGTTCTAGGTCCAAATGCAATGTGTGCCACTTCAGGCCCGACCACAGGCAATGGCAGAGTCCTACTTGGCAGGTGTCATGGGAAAGCCACCCTCCCACACTAGACTTTGTGCACGCCGGTGCATGCCTGTCTCTGAAGGGAGTTGCAGTCAAGGGCTCAAGCTTGAGATCACACACACACAAACACACACACACACCCAGAGGCCACGGTCTCTTGCATATCTGTGGTCCTACCCTAGGTGCCTTCCCCTTTGGAGGCCTTATGATTAGGCAGCTCCCAGTGGAGACTTTTCTCAGCTGCTTTTGTTGAGACCACGTTATGAGGGGAAAGGGGCTTGAAGATATTTTTCTCTCCTCTGATTCAATATTCAGTACTTTTCACTCCTACTCCCTCCTGTTTCCTCCCCCAGGACCCCAGGTCTATAAAATGGCAGGGGTCTTTACTTTGGGGTTCACTTGGCAGTGAGATAATTCCTCCCATCCCATCTACACCAAATACAACTGACCTTCACACTGGTCCCATTCCGTGGGGAAAAATGGAACCCTGGGGGAGTTCCCGCTTTCTGGCCTCTAGCTTAGACTATCACAGTAAGTGAATGAAGGCTTGACTGTTGCTAGCTAAGTGACCACTTAACTGGATCTCAGCCCAGTTCAAGTCTCTTGACTGGAAGTACATGTGGCCTCGTAGTTTTCACTCCTCCCCCTCTGAGAAATACTCCTTCTGTCCACCATGCCATTTGGCAGGGATATCCCTTTCTTACTCATTTAAAAAACAAATGCACGCAGTGGTACCACAATGTCCGAACATAGGGGTCAGTTCTGCTCCTTCATGCTTGGGCGAGAAGGGGACCTGGACACTAGTGTCAACATGGACGTTCCCGTGTTTGCATTTGCAGCCTTGCTGCCCATGCAGGAGAGGGGACCCATGTGCTGTGCACGAACCCCCTATACCGTAGATGACACCGGGGTCTCTGGGCCTCTCAGACATGGAGGTGCCCGGCTCCAAGCTGAGGCGAGCCCTCAGTCCTCCCGTGACCTCAGCTGATGCCTTTTGTTCCATCTCACTGCCAGAATTCTCTGTTGTGAGTTTGCAGGCACCAGGTTTGCTCTATGTCAGCTCCTAAGTGGATCTGGTTCTATGTTTCTAAGCTTGGATATTATTAATTTCCCTTCTCAATCAATTTGCCTCCTGGAGAAAGCACAGCTGAGGTACTCTAGGTGGGGTCCAGATCCTCGATTCCTCATGACTTTCCACCAGAAAACTGGTGAAAATGGTAATTTTACGAAGGACATGAAGGGTTACTGGGTGGAATCCCAATCTGAGCCTTCCATCATCTCCCGCTGTTCCTATGCCCCACCCCCTTCCAAAGCACCCCACCCCCAGCCCATGCTCTTGTCCTCCCTGGGGGTCCTCCCTGGGGCTTGGCCCTGGGAAGGACAGCCCAGACCCTGCCTCCAACTACTGATGTGGAGCAACCCACCCCAGAGCCAGGCTTTCCTTCCACTGTGGAGTCTGGGGAATAACATTTTCTTCATCTTTTATGCTTATTTGCTGAGCTCTATCTGGCCACTGCTTGGAAGACAAAAAAAAAAAAAAAAAAAAAAGTAAATATTAAGCCATTAGGGTAAAGTGAGTCTTCTGTTGCCTTTAACATCTAGAATCATTCCATAGCAGAGCTATACCAGAAAAATGCTCTCTGAGGAAATGTGTTAAATACAAAAGCCAGTCTTTGATTCCAGTTTTCCCAATATGAATTTTTGTCAGGCTAAAGAAGACCAATTGAAAAAGAAACCTCTCCCCGCAATCACTTTTCCAAAGCTAAACGGGAATAGTAGACGGCTTTGTTTAGTGATTTCCATTCTTTCTAATCTCAAATGAATGTCTGTTCCTTTTAAAAATCCTATTTAAATTCTGATCATTTTTTTAACTTGTTTTCTTAAAATAAGTCTCTATTCTTCCCTTTATCCTTTTTAAAAATTGACGAATTCTGCTTGATTTCAGTTTCCTGGATGTATTGACCACTTACAATTTAGTTTATTCCTCGGGTTAGGTATCATTCATTTTTCTCCTAAATTAATTTGCCCATTGGAAAAACACCACCAACACACAGTAACTTTCTTTTCCTTTCTTAAAAATATTTTTAAGAAACGTTAAAAATATCTTCTCTTTAGAACAGGAGTCTCTTTTCCAAACGTTCTTGGCCAAGGCCACTTCAAAGGACATGCAGACCACTTTCCCAGCCTATCATTTCCATGATGGGGCTTATATTTCCCTTGTCCTCCATCCCCATCAACCGAGCCTGTGGCCAGAAAGCTTCAGAGGCAAGGAGAAAAGAGCTAACCTTTTAGATCTTTTTACTCTGTGCTTCAATCTTTGTACCATTCTCCACAGCCTCCACTGTGAGCAGTGGTGGGAATGGTCTGAATACTGATTCAGGAGATGTCTTTGTCCAGCCGTAGCTCCATCCCTTGACGTCTATTGGCAGGTTCTGGAAATGCTACGTGTGATGCCATCATAAGGCAGGGCACCCAATGACAGCCCTCCTACTCAACACTTACTCAAGTATTTAGAAGCTGAGCCTATTGGGCTTTATGAATACTGGCTGCATGCAGCTTTCCCTTACTATGTTTTTTCAGAATATGAGAGTTGAGTAGTGGTGTTCAGAAGTAAATATTCACATACATAATAACAATGCCATTATCACAAAAGGGCCCCAAAGCTCGGGTAGGAGGCAGTGCACTCGGGGGATAAGAGTCCTGGCGCTGTGGGATCATGAATACATTAGTTTATGTCTGAAACCAAACCAGGTCTAGGGTTAATCCAAGCAAAAATTCTCTTTTGTCTAACACATCTTGCTGCTTCAGGTCTAAGTTATTTCTGCCTGAATTATTGAGATAAATGTCTCTTTGGTCCATTTCCCTTTGCTAGTATAGTCCTAGCTTGTAATGGAAGCAAGTGCCAGGTCATGAGGAAAAAAATGAAATGAACCAAGAATGAATGAAAAGGAAACATGAAAAGAAAAAAAAATGCTCTAACCCTGGGATGATAAAATGACTTGGCGTTCATTAAAGCTGAAAGTTCTTACGCTGCACCGTACAGGGTTATTTAAAACTGGTGTAAAGCTCAAGTATTTGTAATTTGGCTTTTTATTCTAGTGAGAGCATCTGTTTCCTTTTCTACCAGCCACACGTTCCTATTTTTTCCTTTAAAGATGTTTTTCAAACTCCAGTTTTTCAAACTGGTCTCTTAATGCATTCTAGTCAGATCCAGTATATTCTTTGCAGAATGATATGAGAATAGCGTACAAGGTTTCCTGTCAGTTTAATGATTCAGTTGCTGATTTGCTGATAAGTCTTAAAGCCATTTCCTACTTACGCAGCTGGATGTACTACATTTCTCTGTGCATGTGTTTGTGAATGTATGTACATATTTTCAGCGTAAATATACTTATACATATACAACCAGATGATCTATTGCTTTCTGAGAAATGGCTCGCAGAAAAGCTTTTCATTCTACGTTCTTAGACTGCTAGTGAAGGATAGTTATTAAAAATTAAAATTAAATATCTAAATTAAACAACAGCCTATTGGATTTGTCATCATTAACTAGTATTTCTTACTATGAGGCAGAGTACTTTAGTATGAAATTTATTGCGGAAATTTATTCCTGGTCTGTAAGGGTTTCCTTCCTAGGGTGACTGTGTGGTCACAGCCTACCCGGAGGAGAGCAGTCAGGGATGTGGGGTCTATCTTAGCTGAGGCTGCAGGTTCCCCCGTGAGCAAGGCTTTGAGCTATGATAGGCTCCAGCAAGCCCGTTCTCACTTCTCTCCTATCTCCTGCTTTCTTGCTGGACTTTCTGATGTGTGTGTCTTATTTTGGTTAAGGAGTTGGTGTGTTTATCAGTAAATAATGAATACAACAACTATCATGTATTGATTATACACTTTGTGTCAGGCACTATGTTGAGGTCTTTACACATTATCTCACTCAGTTCTTAAAATCATCTTATAAAGAAACTTTACTGCCATACTCACTTTGTAAATAAGAAACTGAACCATGGGGGAACTAATTAAATTGGTTGATGGAACATGGTGTAGAGGTGGCATATCAGAATTTGAACTCAGAGATGTATAACTAAAAACCATGGTTTTAAACATTAGACTATTCTGCCTCCTTCTCCAATTAAAAAAAAAAAAAAAGCCCTGTAATTACTCTTCCTTTGCTTTACGCCTTCCTTCATTTCACATTGAGATGAGTCCACCTTCTTATTCTTTCATTCATTTAAAGTGATTTTAGAATATGGAGATAAGGCTGCTGATTCAAACCTGTCCATGCATTCATCCTAAAATGATTCACAATATTAAACATTGATTAAATGCCAAACTACTAATCCAAATAGCAATATAGTTTGTTAGGGATGTGTGGGATGGAGGACTGAAGTGTCTAGATTCTCCAGTGTCTTCACACACATACACACGCACATACTGGCATGCACACGTGTGGATACACCTAGAAGCACGCACAGACACAAAACACATGCACACACATACATACATGCAAGCATAGACACTTAAATCTAGGACTTACCATGCCTGCATTGTGGGATGAAATAGTAAACCACTTTTTTTTTTTCAAGATTTTATTTATTTATTTGAGAGAGAGAATGAGCTAGAGAGAGCATGAGAGGGGGGAGGGGCAGAGGGAGAAGCAGACTCCCTGCTGAGCAGGGAGCCCGATGCGGGACTCGATCCCGGGACTCCAGGATCATGACCTGAGCCGAAGGCAGTCGCTTAACCAACTGAGCCACCCAGGCGCCCAGTAAACCACTTTTAAGCTCTTTTTAGTTTATGAAAAGAGTAAGTCCTACTGCTGTTCTTCCTAATCTGAGACCTCAACACCCCGCTTGTATTATCTACCTTCTCTGTGAAATATTCTTATTCTTTTCAGTGTCTGTGTTATTTCTTGTGTCTTTATTCTTTCCATTTCTTCAAGTCATTGACTTGTATCCTATCTCTCCTAAAAACCATATGTCACTCAATATATTCCAATTCCAAAATGATTTTCAATGACCTTTAAAAACTCTTGAGTGTATTTTATTTACAATTAAGAATTTTTCATAATTTTGGCACCCTTTTGCCTGAAGAAAGGGAAACTCAGATATTATAATAAATGCTAAATATTTCCTTTCTTTTTTCTCTGAAAACACCTTAAATTATTTCTTAATTGCACCCTATATGTCAGGTTTTAAATATTTGATCGTCTTTTCAATAAGTCAGGTTTCTTTAATCTCTTTAATTTTCAATTTTAAAATATTTTAATTTTTACTTTGTCTTACCTACAAAGGATTGTTTTTCTTATGTGACTTTGTTATGATCTCATTCATTGGTTTCATAGTGTGTGTGTATGTATATATATTTAAATTATTTACCATCTTCTTTTTAAAACTAAACTGCTTTACACTCTGTTACTTCCTTTTTCTCTTAAGATTTCATTTATTTATTTATTTAGTGAGAGAGAGAAGAGAGAAAGTACGCATGCGTGAGTGGGGGGAGGGGCAAAGGGAGAGAGAGAATCTCAAGCAGACTGCACGCTGAGCACAGAACCCATTGCGGGGCCTGATCCCAGAACACTGAACTCATGACCTGAGCCAAAATCAAGAGCTGGACCCTCAACTGATGGAGCCACCCAGGGACCACTACACTCTGTTACTTTCATGAAAAGTTTTTTCTTCCCTTTGAGTATGTTTCACCTGATGCACTGGATTTGTCATATAAACAAGAAGCCAAATCATTTTTTTAAATTGCCTTAATACAGAGGGGCAGCTGTCTAGTTTTATTAATATTGTTTTTATAATTGGATTCCTGATAGTAAATTCATTTTTTAGCTATCAGTGTTGATAACCAAACTGAACTGCTGATCAAACAGATTGTAGTAAATACAATATGGTCTGTAGAAATTTAGTTAGGACAAGCACAACTTTATAATGCAAGGAAACAATGGGGGTCCTAAATGCATTGTGTGGGCATCAAGAGAGTTCATTTGCTTCACATGTGACACCAGAGAATAACTGAAGGAAGCTTCCATGTCAGCATCTTCATTTCACATTGAGATGAAACTACCTCCTAATTCTTTCATTCATTTAAAGTTATTTTAGAATATGGAGATAAGGCTGCTGATTCAAACCTGTCCATGGATTCATCCTAAAATTATTCACAATATCAAACATTGATTAATTGCCAAACTGCTAATCAAAATAGCAATATAGTTTATTAGTAACAAACATGCTAATATCCTAGTATAATCACAAATTATGAAATAGCATTAAAGTTATACTATTTGCAAAGAATGAATGTGGCATTTCTTTTGCAAGGCAGTCACTAAATAAACTCCCTTAAATAATACAATGAGTTCTCACAATATTTTGAAAATGATGCAAACTTAAAACATGTATGAGACTGTTCTCATACTGGTCTAATAGACACCCATGAACTCTTTGTGGAGTAAGGGAAATGTCCCTTACTGTTGGCTCATTAGGCAGATGCAGTTTGAGACAGAGTTAGAAGGACAAAGGATTTTGTGGCACCTGGGTAGCTCAGTGGGTTAAGCGGCCAACTCCTGATTTCAGCTCAGGTTATGATCTTGGGGTCCTGGGGTCAAGCCCCGCCTCAGGCTCTGCATTCAGCGGGGAGTCTGCTTGAAGACTTTCTCTCTCCCTCTCCCCTGCCCCTCCTCTAACTCGCACTCTCTCTCTAAAATAAATACATAAATCTTACCAAAAAAAAAAAAAAAAAGAAGCACAAGGGATTTGAGTTCATAGGGAGGCGAGGGGAATTGCAATTCCAGCAGATTAATTATGAAAATGGAGCTCTGACAGCCAACAGGAAATAGAAGAGTGGGGAGTGCACATCATGGTTCCTGGCAAGGCAAGATGAAGGGGACCATCTACACTGTCAGGGGTCATGGCAGTGTACAAAGGTCCAGCAAAGAAGAAGTTGAGACATTACCTTTGGTCCAAGGAAGGAGGAAGGGGGGGATCAAGTTGCAAGAAGGCTGAAGCCCAAGGTAAGCATTCCAGATAGCTTTCAGGGAAAAAGAAGCTCAGAACAAGATCTGAAGCAAGTTTCTCCTCTTTTCAGGCAGCCCAAAGATTGACCCAACCAAACCTACCGTCAAAGTTGCTCTTATTTCCCAATATCAGGAATATGCTATCATCCACTCAGGAGACCTCTGTGTCTATGTGTGTGGCCAGGTTGTGTCTGACCAAATTTGGGCCTCCCACAGTGGGGGTGGGGTGTCACACTGGATAGCATAACAATCTCTGCTATTCCTCAGGAACCCCAAATAACCTGCTTTCTCTGGGCTGTTTATGTGGATTAAAATATTGAGCGGGAAGCTCTATATATATGCAATTCAGTGCTATACAAGAATAAATGGGAAAACTGAGATGAATCATGATGTTACTGGGAGCTGAATTTTGTATTCTTGGGACAATTTTTGGAACCCCCCCCACCCCCGCCCAACAAACGTTTGGTGAAGTTGGCTTGCTACCAGCTTTGTAGCCAGGTAGTCCAATGTAGGCATGCAATGGACAGCTGGATCTGGTTTTCTATCTCAAGGACTTTCCTGGAGTTTACTGTTAGTCGGATTGCATCATCCAGACATGTCTGCTCCCTTGCCTTAGAATGGACTAGGGGCAGAGGGCGGTTGGTGCTGAAAAGTAATGAAGATAAAATCGGTGATTAATATGTCTAGGGATATTCTGGGGCAGAAGATGGGTGTGTTTGAAGAAGCTGGCCTGATTTTCTCTGAACGGATGGTAAAAATTGAAGGTGTGGCCCTAAGCATAGTGCATTCTGCAATCTATAATGCTTGCTTTGAAAATGTGGATTAGTCCCAATGTGGTTGATAACATCAGGGAAAAATTTGACCATGATGCAGATCTTGCTTTTGTCTGTGCATGACTTTGTCCACGAGAAATAACAGGTGAATGCAGACCACTTTACACTGTGGAACTGAATTGTGCAGGAATACACAAAATGCACACATGAACACACTTCAAAATCTACCAGCTACCTTGGTTTCTCACATGCATTATGAGTCAAGCTCATCCCCTTATAGAGTTACAATTTCCCACCAAATTTCAGACAACTTTTCTTCCACCTCTTCACAAGAACTCAGAAGCTGCAGCCCTTCTGTCCACTTCAGCAGGTACACTGCACATCCTTTTCAAGGGAAAATAGCATATTTACTAGATTATGTGTGCATTTCTTAACCATTTCTTATGTGCAAAACTGTGCTACCCCTTTTAATAGCTTCCTATTTTTTATGACATGGATCAAGTTTTTTGAGTTGTTCCCTGACCCCATTTTCTCCATAAGCCTTGTGGTTTTTCTTGCATGACTTTTAAGGGACACATATGTCTGTTTAGAGCAGAACTGATGGGACATTGGGTTTATCACTAATATGATTGAGATGGATTATGAAGGTTTGGAAAAGATATTTGTGATTGCATCCTGGGATTCTGGTAGAAGATTCCTTCCAGGCCTTCATTCTTCTTGATGGCATAAATTTAGATTTCTCAGTAGCCACAGAATGAGGATATCTTCCTAACTTGATAGAAACCAATGTGCCTGACGAGAGTAATGCAGGCGCAAGATGGAGGGTGATGATTTGGGGTGTGGGGCCCTCATTGAGGGGTTAGCTGATGCTCCTATCTACTTTTTGCCGCTCCAAGGTGAACGAGAGATGGTCTGGCCAGGGTTGCAAGATGGGCAAATTCTGCATGTATAGCAGGAAATTGGATAGCTGGGGGCCTTTGGAAATTAAAATGCAGAGGGTTTAGAATTGGCTTTCTGGCTCTGTGATTTGGGAAGGTCCTGGATCTGGCAGTGAGAGGAAAGAAGAGGGCCAGTAAACAAATCTGTTCTTGGCTGACTTGTGCGTGTCATTGAGGTTCTGCTGGTTTGTGCTAATGGCTAATGGGAGGTTTGGCTCCCATAAGAAAGTGCCACGAACATTTTGTGAATTGGTAGTGAGCACTTGATGGAAAATACCTCGCTCTCCAAAGTGATGCAGTGAAACTCCACAGAAATGATATTCAGACAGGAGACAGTTCCATTACAATCTTCCCTGTGGGCTTCATAGCCTTCCTGTGCTCCCTCCCAGCAGTTATTCTCTATAGCAAAAACGAGTCACACGTCTGGGTTAAGACTGACTTAATGTTAAATTGGCATATGCAAAACTTAACTCTTTTATCTTTTATCTTTGATTTTTTTCTAGCTTTATTGAGATATAATCAACATGTAATATTGTGTAAGTTTAAGGTATACAATGTGATGATTGCAAAGCTTATCTCTTGCTAGACCTCTGACAGCTACTGAAATATCTGGTTGTTGCATACCCATTGTGTTGGAACATTGATTTCTCAAACTGTGTTTTGGGCAGCTCAGGGTGTTTTGGAGGCATGTCAAGAGAGAAGAGGGAGGAATGGAAGGGAGAGGAAGGTGTCAGGCATAAAGGTCCCTCTCCCCATTCAAGGTAAGCAGATTCACCCTTTCTGTTTTATAGTTGAGATTTGTTATTGGTTGAATTGTGTTCCCCCAAAAGATGTGACAGTCCTAACTCTTAATGCCTGTAAATGTGATCTTATTTGGAAATAGGGTCTTTGCAAATGATTAAAGTTAATCTTTAGAATGATCCCTAATCCAATATGACTGGTGCTTTTTTTTCAAAGAGAGAGAGCACAGAGGGAGAGTGAGAGGGAGAAGCAGGCTCCCCCACTGAGCAGGGACCCTGACCCGGGGCTCGATCCCAGGACCCTGAGATCATGACCTGAGCTAAAGGCAGATGCTCAACTGACTGAGCCACCTAGGTGCCCCTGACTGGTGCTTTCATAAAAAGGGGAAATTTGGATACAAGAGAGATGCACACAGGGAGGATGACATCTGAAGATGAAGGTAGAGATGGGTACTTCTAAGGCCAAGGTATGCCAAAGACAGTCAGCTAATACCAGAAGCCAGGAAAGAGGCATATAATAGATTCTCCCTCACAGCCTTCAGCAGGAAACAACCCTGCTGATACCTTGATTTTGAACTTTTAGCCTCCAGAACTGAGAGATGATAAATTTTGGTTGTATAAACTACCCACCTTATGGTACTGTTACAGCAGCCTTAGGAAACTAATACAGGATTCTTGGTGAAATTTCATTTGTAAAAAAAAAAAAAAAAAAGCACAAAGAGTTCTCAGGTTAAACTTATTTGAAAATTACCGAGTTAGACAGAGGTGGGCCAAGTGGAGAACTGTGGACACTTCCAATACAGAGTCATACCACTTAAAGGACAGGAGATCTGAGTGACAAGATTCTACCAAAGAAAGGCAAATGCATACTTCCTGACATGGGTATCTAATTGGTGCTTTCATAGTGGGGCTTGTATTATATAGTTTGGAAAAGTCATGAGAAGAAAAATAAAAATGTCCCAAACAGGTTATGCAATAGCCTAATGTAATCATGATCAGAAGAGGCTGAACGGCCTTCATGTATATTCACAATGGTCATAATAAGTTCAAAATAGGGTCTTTTGGGGCGCCTGGGTGGCTCAGTCGTTAAGCATCTGCCTTCAGCTCGGTCATGATCCCAGGGTCCTGGGACCAAGTCCCACATCGGACTCCCTGCTCAGCGGGAAGCCTGCTTCTCCCTCTCCCTCTCCCACTCCCCCTGCTTGTGTTCCTGCTCTCGCTGTCTCTCTCTGTCAAATAAATAAAATCTTTAAAAAAAAATAGGGTCTTTTGTCTCTTTTTCATGACTATGACTACTTACATGTCTCAGGAATCCCTGTTTGGTATAAACTGTGGTTCCCGTGTGCTAATACACCAAGCCAGGAGTCAGTGGGAAGGTATTGATTTTGGATAATGATTTTACTTAACTCCTGGTACTCATTGCATAGATGTGCATCCTTGCTTCTCTTCTTGACAAAGAGGAGAGATCATTGATGGGCAGATGGGGCTCCACTGTAGATTTCTTTCATTAAATTCTCCATGGGATGCCATCTTTGACTGATCATGAATACATGTTCCTGGCAGAAGATCAATAGCTCAGGCAGAGGGTTAGAAAGCAGACAATGTTTTGGTTTAAAGAGCCTAAATATTTCAGAGTTCTAGGATTTATGTGTTAGGAGTGGCGCATTTTGTGGTATTTCATACTCTAGTATGTATGCTCGCTGCTGGAAGGGATAATGAAAGCAGCAGAAGCTAGCCTTGGCCTTGGCTTTCAATGATTTCAAGTGAGTCTGGACAAGCCCCTGCCCTCCTAGAATTATGAGGTCATGAAAAACCAGGTAGTATCCAGGAATGAATATCTTTGATGACATTAAAAATTATTAGTGGGCCCAGAACCTCTTGTAGCACTGACCAGAGGACTGAGATTGTCTTTGGATGTTGGGTTTGTGGTGTTGTCACTCAGCCAAAGGAATTACTCAATGATTACACAGTGTTCTATGTGTGTGAATATGGACATCTATTGAATCATGGTCTATGTCCATGTTGAAGTAAAGCAGCACTTTGAGGCTACCCAGGGAATGAGGTTTCCTACTCTGTCGTGTATGCCCCAATTACCCTCTCCACTGCCCACAGCAGACATCATCACTAGCTAGGGCACACATCTATGCTGAGCCCAGAAGAGGTCTTGGAATTCCACACACAGCTATCTAGGCATTCACTACCATGAGATGAGTTGCCATGCAAGATGAAACCTACTTGCCTTGCCTATATTAGGTCTTGAGCAGGCATTTGGTATAATGCTTACTGTCTGTCCTAAAATGAGGCCAGACTGGTGGCCCAGTTCCCGGAAAGCTCCAACATCCCCATAGAGGAAAAAATCATCTGGGTGGAAATATCTAGATTCATGTCTTGAGTGTATGGATTGAGGGTGTCTACCTGTTGGCTGTGAGCCATATGCAAGAACGCAAGTCAACTTGGACAGCCAACCACTCCTAGTTACCACCTGCAACCTAAAGTCCAGCATTTGGCCTCAGACCGCTCTGCATCAGACAGAGAAATTCACCTGACAGTACTGAGTTGTTGACTAGTAGACTCTTGACCTGAAATCCACAGGCCAGTAAATGCGGGCAAGCACCACTGACTGTCCCCAGTGCTTGCTCAAACACCCCTAGGGTCTGACCAGGAATCTGGTTAGCAGGAAGAAGCAGGAGTGAACCCACCACAGTGAGTTAGGGACTCCCTCTGTTAGCTCTTTTAGCCCTGTGGGCTGGGCCAGATTCTCACAAAGGATGTAGGCCAAGTTCTTGATCACCTGTGAGGATAAGTTATCTGCAATGATAAAGTAGAAACAAGGGAGGAAAGGCAAAATGGCACTTATGGAGTCTGGCACTTTGCAGGCACCATCTTATTAATCTTCTCAATAACCCCATAAGGTAGGTAGTTTTATTTCATTTTACAGATATGGAAAGTGAAGCTTGGAGGGGCTGTGTACCCTACTGAGGTCACAAGTAGGAAACAGCGGAAGTGCGATCACCTTTAGATCTGCCCAGAGCTCCTCTTCATTCCTTGAGGCACCTGCTGCGACCACACCACTGGCCTATGCCAGGAAAGAAGCCACATCTCTCATATCACATTATTGTGCCTCTTGCAAAATTTAAAGAGCTTCTTATTATTGTTTCAGGTGCCTACTCCACAGCCAGCATTTAAACAGATTGATGAAACACTATCGTCCACCTAACTAAACTTACAGTCTGCCGTTTGTAATACTCCTGACATTTCTGAGGTCATATCTCTTTCTCCCCTCGACACACAGACGGGTCTGGCTCCAC
>NC_138372.1:109015782-109040282 GCF_054177405.1 Leptonychotes weddellii | reverse complement strand
TTTTTTTTTTTTTTTTTAAATACTGTCCAATCCTTGCTTAAATAATGCCTGTCTCCTCTTACTCCCAGGCCTGCCTGCTACAACACTGTGCCTGATTAGCACACACATCTCAGTGTCTATGTAGCTTATTATGTGAATGTCTGCTTAAAACTTTCCTTTCTCTGATTTTATTTTGCATCTTCTGGGGTAACGGTGATAAGCAAAGGTAATAAACAAAAGTGCTGCATCATTTACTTAGGAAGTATTCAATTGTGACCCAATGCTCTTTCATCATTCACTCCGTCCCTATCCAGTACTTCTCCTGTACAGGACTCAGACTCAGGGCCCCGAGAATGTTGCCTGCAAAAGCCCTGAATCTCTTTTGTGGAATGTCTTGTTTGGGGAAGGTGTGCTGGGAGCTAGGGCAGGGGGAATAGATACAGGGCAAGGAGTCTGCTCTGTTAGGTATAGGATTGCTTTTATCACTTAAGCAGCAGGTCTGTAACAAATCTATATTGTGAAGAAGATTTACAAAACATGTAACCAGTGCGGGAAAGAGAATTGAAAATATGTCAGCACTTCATGAAGGCATCCCTAATGCTGGACATCTGCCTTCATACTAACTAAAAACAAAGCAAAACAAAACAAACAAAAAAACCCCCAAACCGAGCACATGATAAAATACCCCCTTTTCATTTCGAAGCATATCCAAATATGTTCTAGGTCTCGGCAGCTATTCCTCAATGATTTATGATTGTGTACACTGTACTTGGTGGGTAAAACAGGCCTTATTTCATCTAAATTTCCTTTCAGATGTGGGACATGAAGGTTAAGTGGCACTGGAGGGCTTAAAGCACCCTACGAGTGGCATAGACAGTGTTTTCTTGCTGGGTAATGACAGTGTAATTCATGGGCTTTTGGGGCCACTGTGATTCCTCAATTGCCCAGGCCCAATACTTCTGTCTCCTGACACACAGGCAGTGTGACCCATGTCCACGGAAAGGCCAAGTGGGGACAGTCACCAATGAGGAGTATGCTCCTTTCACCGGTAATTCTTTATGATTCTTATCTTTTGCCCCAATCTCCCTTTTCCTCCCTGGACTTCAAGATCACATTCAATTCTAATGCATCAGCATTTAGTACTGATGAAACGAATGCAGAACAAGAGAACCACGTGTTCCCATTCAGGCCCGGCTACGTACACCTGATAATATTGAAGTCGGAGGGAATTAAATAAAATAGGATCTAGCAAGGGCAATGAAGTGAGGATCTTCTTATGAAACAAAAATATCCTCTACCCTGTTCTTGGATTAAAAATAAGCATTTTCTTTTAGCCTGATGTCACATTTTGTTGTAAGTGCTGACCTAAAGTTTAAATAAGTCTCCCAATTGCACGCAGTTAATCTGAAGTTTTCTGAAAGGAATCTGGAATCCCTACTGTCCCCAGACATAAATCATCCTTGGACATGAGAACAGACAGTTCCTACAGAGTTAGTTTATTCTGGGGATGCATTCCCTTTATACGTAAGTTTACATTCAATAACCCTGGAGAGCTCCCCCATTATGCCTTCTATAAATAATGGAATCCTTTCTTTTAAAAGCTCAAGGCAGAGATGCAAATAAGTTGAACTGCGAAGAAATCTTCCAGGCCCAAAATGCCCTGGCATATCAGCCAGGCCAATGATCTGCGTGCTTGGGGCACTTAAGATCATATTTCAGCTCCTGCCTGGCAGTTACTGTTACTACGCTATGACTTTGGCATACAAATAGCTTTTTATTGTGAAGTTGCAAAGTGCCTCGAATCGCTTCTTAGTTATAGGTTTTAGGACTTTCCCCATAAAGTTTTGGACCCTTGATGACCAGTGAGATCGTCCTGGAGCTCTCCCACTTCTCCAGTGGCCTCTTGTTGGCTTGGAGAGGAGAGGTCAGGCATTAGTGTAACCGGTGCAGAGGGGAGAGGGGGAGGGTGAGCACTGAGTGCCCCCTCCTACAGGGAAGCTCGTTGCAGAAGGAGACACAGGTCAGAAACAAATCCTGAAAAAACACTCTATTCACGTCCTTTCACTGCCGTAGAAAAGTATCAGAAATGCAGGCATCTAATGCCACACAAATGTGTTATCTTACAGTTCTGGAAGTCAAAAGTCCCCGCGTTCCTTTCTGGGGACGCAACAGGAGAATCCCTTTCCTTGCTTTTTCCAGCTTCTAGATACAGCCGTGTTCCTTGCCTCAGGCCCTCTTCCATCTTCAAGGCTAGCAAGGGCAGGCTGAATTCTCCTGTCTCCTGTCTCTGATTCACTTTTCGGCTCCCCTCTTCCATTTTTAAACACCTCTGTGGTTATATTGGGCTCATTTGCAGAATCTAGGAAAATGTCCTCATCTCAAGGTCCTTGATCTTATTCACATCTGCAAAGTCCCTCGTGGCACATAAGGTAACATTCTAACAGGTTCTGGGGATTAGGCTGTGCACATCTTTTGGGGGCTATTAGGCTACCGACCGTGAATGCCCGGCTGCAAGTAGACGTGTGAACTCTGTAGTTACCTTTTCGGTTTGAAAGTCGCTGGGGGACATGTGAGAGAGTAACACAAGGAAGAATATGCACAACGGTCCCTGAGGTCCTATAATGATGAGATGCTGTTCATACCTGCTCAGGTGATTGCTTTCACTAAGTCATATATTCAATACAGGCTTTCCTTTCTTTGTCATCGTTGTATTTTTTCTTTTATGTGGGTTGAGTTGCCAACTTTTTAACATAGGAACTGGGGACTGAAAAGGTGTGTACTACTGCTTAAAATGGTTGGAGAAATCACCCTGGTAGTATTTGTCGGGCTTGAAATTACAAAATTTATTTGCAGAACTTCTTTCATCCTGGAAGGTCAATTAACATTGGGACAGCACAGCTACTATCAATCTGACTCTCTTAGGCAATCTGGCCCTCTGGAGGTCTCCTCATAGAAACATTTTTTAACACCAAAAAATGGAGAAAGCAGGGTAAAAGGACAGGAGCCAGAAGAAAGAAAGTCTTACTTTCCCTTTCACTGAGTTTTTTGACCATCCAGATTTAAATAAAGCACACCCTACAGAAAAGCTAAAAACCATGCTTTACAATGAAAAATTAATTTGTTAGAAAGCCTGGTGGATCTGTCTACAGTGGAACTGAGCAAATTATGTTAAACAATGGTATATGTATTATTGACTCTAAGTATATAACCAGGTCACTAAATAAGTCAACATCCCTTTGAGATTTTTCTTTTTCATGTGAAATTAGCAACTGAAGGATAATGTGAGTTGGGGAAGATGTATGGCAGAAACATTTTTCCCCTTAGTGATTAACATTAAGGCTTGGCTTATATTTACAAAAGCCATTCATTCATTCATTCATTCATTCATTCATTCATGCATTCAAAAATACTTACTCAATGCCTACTAAGAGCAATGCTATGGAGGGAGGGATGTATGTGGAAGTGAATATATAAGCATGAAAATAAAATCCAGCCCTAGTCTCTGTATAGTTTATAATCTAAAGAGAAAATACTGTAACTTGTGTGTGATTCCTGGATGCAGCGAGGACATTTTATAAATGTTTCTGATTTCACTTATCTGATCCTTACCAAGTCATCCAAAGGAGGTCTCTAAAAAAGATTTATTTCCTTTTATTTATAATTTTAAAAGCCTAAAACATTACCACTTCAGATACGAATACTTTTTGTTTTTTCAACTCATTTCCGAGAGACTTTTTAAGAAACTCAAATCCATATGATAGAGCCACAAGATCATATATAATGCTCTGTGGTGGTGTCAAGGCTCTTTTCCTAATATAGGCGAAAAACCCTAAAATCTTTAAATAGAATAGTCTGTCAGGCTTAGCATATTTTAGGTTGGTTTAAAAAAAAGGAAATTGAGAAATTGAAAGTGTGCATGAATAAGGGAGCTAAAGTTAATGAAAGACAAATAATTCTTGTTATTAAGCCTTTGGAAGAAGGAAAGAAGTAGAGACAAAAACAGTAGGACACAGAGACTGCTTCTCTCTTGTATTTCTGCCTGGTAGGGATGGGAGCAGATATGTTTCAGAAGGGGCATAAGACTATATCAGAATCATCTACACTCTGTGGTGTTCAGGTGTGGAACCAAATCCTTACAACCTTTGCACTCAGGAGCAAGGAGAAGCCCCCGATGCACACTGAAATGTCTCCCTTAGTTATCCAAAGCTAAGAATATTAATAAAAAGTCACTCATTTTCTTTCCATTAGAAGAGCCCAAGTTATCCCGGTGACCCCAGGAATACAAATATCATTGTCTAGTTCAAGTTGAAGGACTTCAACACATATTTATATTTTACTGGAATGACTGGAAATTGGTGTCTCAAATGTTAAGGAGTTTATTTCCTTGGATATAATTACTGTGTAATTTTTTTATTATTTTGTGTAAATTCAAACAAATGAGTGATGGTTTTTCTAGCTCTTACACCTAAGGATTGTATCCTATAAATGCAAAATCTTCCATATGTTTAGTCAGTAGCTCCCCCAACAATCACCACCCCCTTCTGCTAGTTCTAAAGAAGGGACAGTCTCTGTTTAAAAAACTTATGGAGACCATACTTGAGAGCAGAACAACATTTACACATCTAAGATGATGACAACGATGAAATAATTTTAATTCTCCCCACTATATGATTTTACTTGTTTGCAGTTTCCATTTCTTAAGTTTCCTCCAAATCCACAAATCTCTTCCTAAATGTCCCAGCTGTCTCTGCTGGTGTTCAGAGAAGCACTCTGAACAGTGCCTTCCCCACACATTTTGATACCATTACACACTTCTAAGTCCTGGGATTTAACCACTTCCTCCCTCCATATTTTATTTTCCTAACAAGTTTTCAAGAGTCAAGAAGGTTTATCTTTACTCTTACCACTCTCATTAGCTCTTAGGATGTACTCTGCACATAGTAGACATTTAATAAACACAAACTACACAGCCAAAGAAATTTAAAGATTAAGTTCAAAGATTCCCTTTGGATGGGGCAGGGTGGGGCGGGGACATACTGGGTTATGTTTATGGTAAATTGCTTTTGTAATTCAAATTGTTTTTGGCACAAGAGACAAAGTAAATTAATTAGCTCAGTGTCTTTTGTTTCTCATTAACTCCAAAGCATGTTGAATTTAGAAAAATAATGTGAGGGGTGCCTGGCAGAGTTGTGTCTGCCTTCAGCTCAGGTCATGATTCTGGAGCCCTGCTGTTGAGCCCGCATTGGGTTCCCTGCTCTGTGGGGAGTCTGCTTCTCCTTCTCCTTCTCCCTTTGCTCTACACCCTCCCCGCCGCTGCCCCGGTCATGCTCTCTCTGTCGCTCACTCTAAATGAAATCTTTAAAAAATAATATGAATATTATTTGATAGTACATCATATTTTGTCAAATGTAGCTACTCTGAAAGTTATTCTAAAGCAGTAGAAAGATGGAAAAGACAAAATCCTGAGTTTCAGAGTTCAAATAGAAAGACCATTCTCTGGTCACCAAAAATGCCGCTATGTTTGAGTACTATAATGTGATGCTATACACATTGTCTTCACATTCAGAATAAAAAATTGTCCACTGAATAATTAACAAATCACTTCAAGATAACTAAAATCTTACCATGGTTTTCAGACATGGGGAGGGAAGTCTTTCAGTTGCCTGATACTGACTGTGGGAGTCTCTCCTATGTATCTGTATTACCGAATACACACAGCTCAGTTGAGCAGTTGTGATCATTATTAAGTCATTAGTCACTGATTTTAAAAAATCATGAAGTAATGTTTTAACCTGCAATGGAGATGGTGTCACCCTCCCTATGTCATGAAGATGCACAGAATCAGTCAACTTCACACATCTTAAATAAATTGCAAGTTTGTGAAGACAAAAAGAAGATAACATTCATTAAAAATAAATACCAGTTCATTATACACAATGTCATTTACAAGGTCCTAACACTGGGGAAGCTGGGTACTCCTTGCTAATATTTTCTGAGAAAACAAATAATGGAACCTCACAGGACTGTCAAACAGAGGCAGGACTATGAGTCTAGTCTTTTCTGTGAGTGAATTTAAGAGAAATTGCATTTACTCCCTTTAGTGATAAATGTACCTATCACACTTCAACTTTCCAGGCAAGCTTGTTTTTTGTTTATTAAAAGGTTTAGATTTCACTCTCTGCTTGACTCTCCAGATATTTGTGTCTCTAGCTCCGTGAATTGACTAAATGCTGCTTAAGTTCCCATGCTGGCTCCTGAGTCTTGTTTCTTACTTATCTCTGGACACTGCTTCATGTCAGAGTAGTCTTCTCACCACGGACCTTATAAAAGAGATGTAGAAGCCATTGGAGCCAAAGCATATGAGGCCGACCCAGAGAGGGGCCTCTGCCCAAGCTCCACTGGTGAACTGTATCTGCCTTTTTCCCAGCCCTTGCTCCATCCTGGTGACTCTGTTTTTTTTTCTGATCTCATTGTTGTCAGAAAATTCCTTGCAATTTTTTTTTAAAAAAGATTTATTTATTTATTTGAGAGAGAGAGAGAGGGAGGGCATGAGCAGGGGAGAGAGGCAGAGGGAGAGGGAGAAGCAGGCTCCCCGTTGAGCAGGGAGGCCCATGCCGGGTTCAATCCCAGGATCCCGAGATCATGACCTGAGTTGAAGGCAGACACTTAACTGACAGCCACCCAGGTGCCCCAATTCCTTGCAATTTTAGATAGAGCAGCTGCTGCTTTGTCTTGTGGTTTTACCAAAGGAGAATCTTTATTTTTTTTTAATTTTTAAAATTATTTTTAAAAATTTTATTTATTTATTTACTTGAGGGAGAGAGAGAGAGTGGGAGAGAGAGAATCTGAAGCAGACTCTGCACTGAGCGCTGAGCCTGTTGTGGGCTCGATCCCACGACTGTGAGATCATGAGCTGAGCCCAAACCAAGAGTTGAAGGCTCAACTGACTGAGCCACCCAGGCCCCCTGAATCTTGTGTTTTTTTTAAGAAATTCTTTTCCTAGGGCCCCTGGGTGGCTCAGTCGGTTAAGCGACTGCCTTCAGCTCAGGTCATGACCTGGAGTCCTGAGATCGTGTCCCACATGGGGCTCCCTGCTCAGCGGGAGGCCTGCTTCTCCCTCCAACCCTCTCCCCTCTCCTGCTGTTTCTCACTCTCTCTCTCAAATAAATAAATAAATAAAATCTTTTTAAAAAATTCTTTTTCTAGTTTTATTAAGAAATAATTGATATATATCACCATATAAGTTTAAGGTGGACAGCATGATGGCGTGATTTACATATATTGTGCAATGATCACCATAATATGTTCAGTTGACATCCATCATCTGTATAAATAAAATAAAAAGAAAAAAAAATTTCTCCTGTGATAACTCTTAGGTTTTACTCTCTTAACAACTTTCATATACACATTACACAGCAGTGTTAACTATGGCCCTCATGTTGTACATTACATCACTACTACTTATCTATCTTATCACTAGAAGTTGGTACCTTTTGATCACCTTCCTCCAATTCCTCCTCCCTCCATCTAAATGGGAATTTTGAAGATGGTCAGAGAAGGCCAGCCTAACATTGTGCAATTCAAAGTCTTAGAACTTGGGGATAAAAGATAAGATTATATTTAATACATTTGCTGAATTTTCTTATAGTTTACTATTAGAAGGCATTATGTATTATCATAGAAATCTAAAACAAAAAGGTATTTTATATTAAAACATTTATTCCAGACATGGGGATTGATTGGGAATTTTATACCTTATCTCCTAGCATAATGTTTTTAGTAATACAGCTACTTTTATACTTGTATGTACAGCTAATTTTACAGTTGTATCAAGCTATGAAAGTGAGCATACATTCAAAAAAAAATCAGAAAAAAAAGTGGTAACAGAGACCCTAAGAAGCAAAGGAATTAATTTAACTTTAGAAGGATTTAAGGTAAATTACTTTAATCAAGTCCTTGTAACCTGCGGGGATCTATATGTAGAGTGTTCACATTTATTATTTGATTATTTAATCCCTTACTTAATGCTATTTACTGTTTACATCAACCCTTGAGTTTTAGTATTAAAACTCAGATTTAATTCTAGGACATTCGTTTTACTTTTTTGAGTATAGAGGGAAAATTTTTGGATTTGATTATTTCTTAGTGGGAGAAATCAGTAATAATTAAATATAAATCTTAGACACTACTTGATAAGTAATCACCAGAAGGTCAAAGAACATTTGACTATGTTGTTCCAGATGACTTATAGCCAGGGCAAAACAAAAACAACAACAAAAGCAAAAAAAACAAAAACAAAAACAAAAACAAAAAACCCAAGAAAAATACTGGTTTGTGAAGGTATATCTAGGAAACTTCTATGTTCTGTTGTGAATCTTAGATCCTTTCCATTTCTTCTGGAGCCTACTTTGAACACCTTGAAGTTCAAATATATATCCTGGCTCTTCTTTTGATAGCCTTTGTTTTTAGTGATTATAACACAATGATGATTTCTTCAACTTACTCATTTTCTACTTCATCTCAAAGCCAACTTGAAGCAGACGTGGCAATTAAAAAAAAAAAATATCTTTCATTTTGTGATGGGAGGTGGGAAGCATATCTTCCAGGAATCTATGTTAGGCACAAATAGCTTTAATGAACAAAAAATCTGTAGCTAAAAAAATAGGTGATTATAGTCTTTTAAATGGTTTTTCATATATATATTTATTTATGAAAGCACTAAATTAAGCTATAGAAGAAAGATTAAAAAAATTAGCCTTGGGGCGCCTGGGTGGCTCAGTTGGTTAAGCGACTGCCTTCGGCTCAGGTAATGATCCTGGAGTCCCTGGATCGAGTCCCGCATCGGGCTCCCTGCTCAGCAGGGAGTCTGCTTCTCCCTCTGCCCCTCCCCCCTCTCATGTGCTCTCTCTCTCATTCTCTCTCTCAAATAAATAAATAAAATCTTAAAAAAAAAATTAGCCTTGTTACCTTGCCTCCATATTAAGTCATTCTTATTTAATTTGTCAAAAATCATAAAAATCACAGGATTTACAATCCTATTAATATAATGCAGCTGCTAATAAAAGTCGTTGTTCCTACCCCTTCTTTGCAATACACCTGGTCTTACTCTTTCTTATTTTCATACCCACGTAGAATCTATGCTCTGCTGAGCTCTATTCTGTCTGGTAGAACGAGCTTACTTCAAGGACCTCTCTACCTGGTTTGCTCATAGTAATTTTTCTTTCTTTATTGGATTTCTTTATCCTTTCTGGTGATGACATGTGACATCACCTCCCTGGTCCAGCTATTTCCAATTAATCTTTTCAGGGCGTCTAAAATGCTGGGGGTGAAACATTAGGATGCACAAGAATCACGCAGGCAGCTTGTTAAAAATGTGCGTTTCTGAATTCCCACTTCAAGAAATTCTTATTCAGTAGGTTTGGTGAGAGATGGAGGGGGGTGCTTTTTTCACAAAACTTCAGACACTTTTGATGCAGGTTGTTGAGGCTGACACACTAATACTCTGCAATGAGGTAATGACTCCTGACTCTGAGGAGTACTTTTTCTGAGGAAATCTTTCAGTTATCTATTATTATGTAACAGACTACCCAACACTTAGTAGCTTAAAACAACCATAGTAATTAATTTTGCTCATGAATCTGCAAGTTGGGCAGGGATTGGTGGTAATGTCTTAATTTGTCCACATGATGTCAGCTGACGTGGTTTGCTTGGAGCTGGATATCCACTTCCAACATGGCTCACTTGTACAACTGGCAAGTTGTTGCTGGTTGTTGGCTGGGAGGTCAGCCAGAAGGCTGTTAGTTAAGAGCCTTGGTTTATTTCTACTTGGGATTGTCCATGATGCTGCTTGCGCTTCCTCACAGCATGGTGACTGGGTTCTGAGATTGAGTGTTCCAAGAGGAAGTAAATAGAAGCTTTCAATCTCTTTCAACCTGACCCCAGAAACACACAGAATAATTGCCTCTGTATAGCATTTGTCAAAGCAATGAGAGAGCTCTCTCAGACTCGAAGAGAGGGGACATAGACCCCACCTCTCAATGGGATAAATATGAAAGGATTTTTGACTGTTTTAAATGTGTTATAGTAACTTCAGATTATAGGAAGTTCAGATTATGATCACTAAAAGGGAATTTAGAGGTAATTCAGCTTACTGGCTTCCAAGTTAAAGATGGAAGATGAGGCATTGGAGTACAAAGAGAAAATATTAGAACTTTATTATATTTTTCTCATTACTTATTTTGGTGTTTATCACATAATAAAATGGACCTTTTTTTTGCTTTGGGTGTATAGTTTTATGAATTTTAATACCTATATAGATTTAAATAGCCACCTCTGTAACCAGGATATAGAACAGTTTTATCACCTCAAAAAACGCTCTTATGCTATCTCTTTATAATCACGTACTTACCCTACCTATAACTGCTGGCAAACACTGATTAATTTTCCATGGCAACAGTTTTGTCCTTTTAAGAATGTCAAATAAATGAAATAACAGAGTATGTTACCTTTTGAGACTGGCTTCTCACAATGTTTTTGAGATTCATTTATGTTGTTGCATTTATCACTACTTTGTTCTTTTTTTTTTTTTTAAAGATTTTACTTATTTATTTGACAGAGAGAGACACAAGCGGGGGAGTGGGAGAGGGAGAAGCAGGCTCCCCGCAGAGCAGGGAGCCCGATGTGGGGCTCGATCCCAGGACCCTGGGATCATGACCAGAGCCGAAGGCAGTCGCTTAACCGACTGAGCCACCCAGGCGCCCTACTTTGTTCTTTTTTATTACTGAGTAGCATTGCATTGTATGCGTATACAGTTGCTTACCTAGTCACCTGCTGAACGACATTTGGATTGGTTCCAGCTTTTAGCTCTCATAAATAAAGCTGCTATGAACATTCACGTATAAAACTTCATTAGGTTTAAACTCGTACTTTAAAAATAAATACTTGTGAAATGTGTTTTCAATTGTGCATAATACATTGATATAGTAATGCATGTTTATAATTTATACATAAGTTGTGTATGATTTCTTATTGACTCAATGGTAAGTGTATGTGATCAAAAAGTTTGGAAACTGTTGCTGATGATTGAAGCTGTGTGATAAATACATAAGCTTTATTATACTGTGCCTTCTACTTTTATCTGTTCTAAAATTTGCATAATATAAATTTTCAAAAGGTTTGTAGACCTCTATCTGACCCCCTCCCCCATTAATGTAACAGGGGTAGAGCTGAGTCTTGAGGGTATTACTGGGCATAGGACCAAATGACAGAGACACACCCAGCTCTTCTGCCTCTTTCCAATGTGTCATGAAGCTGATTTAGGTGAAATGGCAAATTACATAAAGATTTTAAGTGAACTATGCATATTCTCATATTGTAGCATTGGTAACCACATATTTGGAAGAATTAATAGATACTTAAAAAAAAAAACAAACACATTATGAGAACAAATCGAGGTCAGCAACGCTGTTCTTGTTTGATCTTTGTTCTTTTATTTTCCCCTGGGAACACTAGACATGTGTATTGCAGAGAAAGCAAATTACCATGCTGTGAGAACTGAAAGTCCTCACTCTGCCTGATGTGTAAAGAGATCCCATTTCTTCTTAGACATTTGTTACTAATGTCAGCACACAGTAGAAAAACAATGTATAAAAACTTTAGTATGGTTACAATTTTGCAACACTGATGCAAAGAAACTTAATTAGTCAGAAACCAGCATGGGTGAAGCTGCTACCTCTTAATTGTCATTGGCCCTTGGGTTTGGGTTGGGAAAATTTTAATTTACTATTATTGTTATTTTTTTTAATTAAAAAAAAAAACTTTTAGTGTTCCATGATTCATTGTTTGCGTATAACACCCAGTGCTCCACACAGAATGTGCCCTTTTTAATACCCATCACCAGGCTAACCCATCCTTCCACCCCCCTCCCCTCTAGAACCCTCATGCATTTATTAATTATTTTCCTCTGTAAAAAAAAAATTAAATTACCCAGACTGGCTTAGCTTGGCTAAAACCTGACAGATGATAGAGTTCTTTCCATCCCATACTCCTAGGCCTTGATGGCCTATCAGAGGTAAAGGGGAAAGACTGACACTAGGGATATAAAGTTGTATTCAAGCCAGCCTAGAAACACAGATTTGAAACAAGTGACTACAGTTTGTTACAATTCAGCATGTCTCAGCTATTTAAGTCCTCACTTCCTTTGCTCTCCTAACCATAGTATAAGGAGAGCATTGCATTTCCAATAAATAATGTATAATTAATTAGCATTTTCAAAAGCATAGTACCCTTCACATATAATTGTCTTTCCTCTACCAAAACAGCAGGTACTAATGAGATCAGGTTTTTGTCTTGGAGCAATCAGTTCCTGTTATTTGGCAATTATGGAGTGCTTAGGGAATGGAACTAATTTCTCTGGGTTCATCCACTTAAAATCAACCTTGTTACAATGGAAAGGATAGAATTCTTCTAGATGAGAAATCTTATTTAACAAAGTTAGAGAAAAAAGGATACTTGCTCTAAGGGAATTTTAATATGTACCATCTTAGAGAACTTAATAATTCTGAATTAAAGAGGCTGTTCAAGATGATGGTATAGGAAGATCCTGAACTCACTTCCTCCCATAACACAAAAATCCACAGCTACAAATGAAATAGTTCCCTCTGAAAAGGACCTGAAAAATAGCTGAACAGCTCCTCACAATAAAGGAGAAAAGAGCTACACCAAGGGTAGAAGAGGCAGAGACATGGTCTTACCAAACCCCCCACTCCCAGCACTAGTGACCTACAATTGGGCAGAATCTCATAAATCCAGAGTTTCTCCCTGAGAAGTGAGGGGTTTGTGCCCCACAATCAGGCACCTCAACTCTTGGGAACTGAACCATAGTGATGAGCCCCCAAAATGTCTGGCTTTGAAAACCAATGGGACTTAGGCCTAGGAGAACCATAGGGCTAGGGAATGGAAATGCTACTCTTAAAAGTGTTCCCACACAGACTCACTTGCCTGGGACCCAGGACAAAAGCAACAATATGAAAAGCACCTAGACCATATGTGAAGACTCATTTGCTAATCTTAAAGCATCTACAAGAGGGCAGGAGACTATTAGGACTCTCTTCATGGACAGGGGTCAAGAGAATTCAGAATTATTAAGTTCTTTAAGGTGGGCCCTATGAAAATTCCCTTAGGGCAAGTGTCCTTTTTCTCTAACTTGGTTAAATAAGATTTCCCATCTAGAAGAATTCTATCCTTCCATTGTAACAAAGTTGATTTTAAATGGATGGACCCAGAGAAATTGAGTCCAGAAGCGACATAGGAAGAGCTCCCCAGGTAATCCTACAGGTAGCCAGGTGGGAAAATCATATTGCTGTAAAGGGTGAGGTGACAGAGTGTGATCACTTCTTGGGTGAATGGATATAGAAGTTTTGATATATATACCATGGAATAGTACTCGGCCCAAAAAAAGAACAAAATCTTGCCATTTGTGACAACATGGATGGACCTTGAGGGTAAGTAAAGTAAGTGAGACAGAGAAAGACAAATACTGTATGATTTCACTTATATGTGAAATCCAAAGACAAAACAAGCAAAGCAAAATGCAACTCATAAAGACAGGGAACAGATTCATGGTTGCTAGAAAGGAGGGGGGTTGGGAGGTAGGAAAATGGGCAAAGGGGAGGTCGAGAGGTACAATCTTCGAGTTATAAAATAATTCATGAGGGTGTAATGTACAGCATGGTGACTATTGTCAATGATATTCTATTACAAATTTGAAAGATGCTAAGAAAGCGTATCTTAAAAGTTCCCATCACAAGAGAGTTTTTTTTTTAACTCTGCATGGTAACGGATGGTATCTAGACTTGTAAGTGGTGATCATTTTGCAGCGTATACAAATGTTGAATCATATTATACTCCTGAGACTATTATAATGTATATCAGTCATACTTTAACAACAACAAAAAATTTTTTTAAGAGTTCAGTCAAATGAGTGGACTAATGGCTTATAGAACTTAAAAATAATGCTTCTGAATTAAAGAGAACAGAGAAGACAGTAAAGCCTTCTGATCATATTTTTGAGTATGGTTCTCTCTGCTCTTGTAATAAATACTTGTGTTATTAAGCAAATTTAAATTAATCTAAGTTTCTTCACTTTATTTTTTAGACTACACTTTTAAGTTCACACACCCACATGCACCCACTTGTTAGAGATAAATAAACTCTTATTGCAAATATCTATTTTATGTATGCCCTTAAGGCTGCAAATAGCTCTCAAGTTCTTTTCAATGACCTATTGTTCTCTCAAGTTAGGAAATGAGACTCAAGTACCACAGATCCTTGAAGAGCAGTATCTATTTAGGCAATTCCAGCATGACCATGAACACACAGGGTGTTAGAATTGGTGGCACAGTGAGGACCGGCGAGGGAGAGGCCTGAACCAGGAGCATGCATTTTGATACTGAGTGAAGCATTTGTTACAAATCTCCTTCAAGGATGTTCTCGATATGGCATGTAAGGTATACAGTTCTCATTGTTTTTCGAGGCATGGCTGCAGCTGTGTCCTTCATCTCTCACTCCACACCTCTCTGTGACTGATGGCTCTATGACCACTTCACCCTCTGGGGTAGTACCAAGAAGCGACCACGCTCTGCCACCTCACCCTTTACGGCACTATGACTTCCCAACCTGGCTACATGTGAGCTTTACCTGGGGAGCTAATCATATGTAGGTTTCTGGACCTTGTTTCGTACTCAGTCAATGAAGATCTCCAGGGAGTGGGACTCAGGCATCTTTCATAACATCCCCGGGTAAATCTGATTGTCAGCCTGTGGAGGGACCATTGTTTCACTCTGTTCAACTGGTTCAAATAGAGGTGTGTATCAAGGGCACACATGTGTGTGCGTGCACACAGACACACATACGTTGTCATGACTAATTAAATCACTGGTTCATTTAATCTCGTGGGTTTTATCTCATGATAGTACCTGGGCACTTTTGGAGGCAGACTGTAGAGATTACAGAGATAACAAAAATATTCCCAATTTCTCATAATAGCTCAATTGGATATATGCATTGTATTATGGACTTCCCCCAACCCCTGTTGAATCTGTAATAAGAGACACTTATGATCTTTACCTAAACATATATCTAAACCTAAACATATAGCTAAACATATATCTAGTAACACTGAACAATGTATGGCAGTTATAAGTAAAGTTACTTGATGGGTTGATAAAGTTTATCGATTATTTTTTGGGAAAAATCTAATTCCTAATGTGTTCTTCGATGTTTCCTTAAATTTGCTAACACTGAGACTCATGAATTGTTTCATTCATTGGAGGATAGAGTGTAAGTAGTCTCTAAAGTCTCTTTGGGCTCTATGATCTGTGATGATAACCATTTATTAAGCAATTGCTGGTGTGGTTTTAGCCACTATCTTCCTGGTGTTTACCATTTAAGAGGGTGACATGACACCTCTATGAAATGATAAGTGACACGTAGCATAAGAGCAGCATTCTTCAAGGGCATAGTGTGGGTTAATGAGGGAAGGCTTCTGGTAGGTAGTTAGAACTGGGTCAGGGCCAGAAAGAAGAGGATTTAAGTAGGCAAAAAAGAGTGGAGAGGGCATTCCAGGTCAAATGGGAAGCATGGAAGCTGGAATATACATGCACTGAGCTCAAGCTTTCCATCCCCCATGAAAGACAGACTGAATCTCCCCATGAAGTAAAACTCCTTCTGCTTTCCCAAAGCTCATTGCAATGACCATTATTATAGTCTACTTATAGACTATTTATAGCTTTTTAGAACTATTTTTTTCCTATGTTTTTCCCCCTTAGACTACAGGATCATTTTCCATTCACCTTTATATTGCCAAGACTCAGCAGACATCTTGTAGCCAATTGATTGAGTACCTGGTATAGATCTGTTACATTAATGGATAGGGGAAACAATAAGAATACTGGGAGGTAAGGCTGGGGTGGTGAATGTCCTGGCACATCACTCAGGTTCCCCATGAGGGTCCACATACTCATCCCCCAACTGTTGGGAGTGTTGATGCTTGTCCACTCAATCACTTTCTGGAAGTTCCTCTCAGCTGAAGGTCAGGTCCGAGGTTTGTCTCACCCTAGGTCAGGTTCCCTCCCCACAAAGGGTCCATATCCAATGGCTGGTCAACGCAGGACCATAAAACCCAAGTCTCTTTCCCTCAAAGTGAACAATTTTGAAGGGCTGTCACAGCGCAGGAGCTCCCTGTGCATTTGCTTGATGTCTTTGTTGAGTCTGCACTGCAGTTCAATTCTCCCATCTGTTCAGCCCTGCTTCCTTCACCTCCTCCTGGTGTTCCTCCTAAGGGCACACTCCATTAAATTTCTGGTATGCAAATTTCCACCTCGGAGTCTGTTTCTCACAGAATTCAATCTAAGACAGCTGGTGTGGGAGTTTAATTTTGGATACTATAGAAGATAAGGTTGGAACAACCCTGCTTTGAGCCCAAATGACACCTTTATGAGAATTAGGAGTTGCCCTTACTCATCTGTCAGAAAATTGTTGTCCTAAATATACAAAACTACAGTGATTGTAAAGGTGGAAGGCACTCCCATAGTTAATCAGTGCTTTACAATTGAGTGACACAACGGAAATTGGCAGCCTTGAAAAGGAAAGATAGGTTTGCACCAGATTATGAAGGACTTTCCTAATCAATCTGTGGATTTTATCTTCTTAATACTACCCTCTCATTTTGCTGACATTCCAGGGCCTTACTAGCTTTTAAACCAAATTTAAGTAATGATTCTTTTCATAGATGCTATGTGTGAATTTGCTATCAGCCTCCAACTCCATAACATCCTTGAAATAGATCTCGGGGGGTTTCTCTGTTCAGTATAATATGCAATTTACCTGTAGTTAGCGTTACAGTGTCAAGGGGGAAATGATCTATGATTTTTCATGTATTCATGTATTTGTTCACTGGGAAACATCTTCAACAGAAGGGAACGTCTCCTAAATATGGTCCCTGAGGCTTCTCAGGCTAAACATGACATAGTAAGTTGAATACTTGGCCTAAGGATGGCAAGTATAATATAAGACCAGCACCACACCCACCCTCCCCACCATGCCCATGCAGAAAATGAGAGCTGAGAACAATTTCCTAAATTTGGTTCCAATGTAAGTCTTCCTTAAATTCACCTACATCCATTAATTTAGGCATACAGGTATTCTACAATACTTTCCTTATAGTGTTAAGCTGCACAGAGCTAGAATGTATGTTATGGACAAATCAAATTGTTAAAGTCAGATGCTTTAAAGATTCATTAGCATAGAATTTACCTCATATTAAGGCTTTCATTGAAAGCATTTCATTGAAACGCTCTTGTCATACTAAAAAATCTTCCAACTGCTTTCTATTTTTGTATTTTTATCAATAGAATTTTCCTTTTAATGCCTTTTACTCAGAATCCTTCAAATATTCCATCCCATTCCAGTGAAAGGAAATAAATTATGCCCTACCATCAAGAAGATACAATCAGTAATAGAACAACCACTATAGATCAGCTGGTACCTTTTTCTTTTGACAATATGCTTCATTTTGATAACAGAAGGATTTGGCCACCTTGCTCAACCCAATTTAAACTTTACACAGGGTCATATACTAGTAATGAGAAACTGGATTTTCACAGTTGCATCCTGGAGGGAATTTTTTTCCAGCCCTAATCTGAAGCTTTGGTCATCAGCCTCTGTATACTGGCTTTTCGAAAGCCAGGCTATATATAGATGCACTGATCAAAAGGTAGAGCTTGGTGGGGTTCCTTTTCTAATGTGCGGTAAATAAGAAATTTATTATTATCCTAACTTTCCCTTTTGAATGACACGAATGCAAAGACCTGGCATAGTGGATTACTCAGGATTCCACCCACTGTGTCCTCCAAATGAGATGAATGTGCAGCCTCAAGAAGGATATTTTTAGTAAACTTATATATTACTTATAATCTCAACTAATATTTAAATTTATGTGCTGATGATGTGGATTAGAACATATAGGTATGTGTCCTTCACTTTAATATATGATTTAGAAATTCATGACCACTTCAAAAATAATGACGTTTCAAAATGTGATAGGAAGCAGTCTTATCTCCTCAAATTCTGTTTCTTTTTTTCATGTTAAAAATGTTTTTTATTTTTTTATTTGTATTATGTTCCATTAGCCAGCGTATAGTACATCATTAGTTTTTGATGTAGTGTTCAACGATTCATTAGTTGTGTATAACACCCAGTGCTTATCATCACACGTGCCCTCCTTAATACCCATCACCCTGTTACCCCACCCTTCCACCCCCCTCCCTTCTGTAACCCTCAGTTTGGTTCCTGGAGTCCAGAGGGGAAGGGAAGGACAACTGAATGGGAAGAAATCAGAGAGGAAGGCAAACCATGAGAGAAACTCTGGACTCTAATTCTGTTTCTTGCTCAAAAAGTCCTCTTTATTCTTACAATGATGGAAAACACCAGCCAGTCATCAACTGGTCTTTCTCCTTCTAAGATTGCAATCTTTTCGGACAGAAATATTTTCTAGTGATGAGAAAGACGTAAAGTGAGTAATAAAGCTGAACTTGGGTAGGGGGACAAGACTTCAATCTAGTGAAAGAGGAAATAAAAAAAATAAAAGAGAAAATGAAGTCCACTACTGCCCTGTCTCTCTCGTGTGAAGTGTAAAAATTTGCCACAGATTATCACCTGTTTGGCAGTTAGATATTTGAGAATTGTCTCTGGAGGTAAAAAATAAAAGGAAACATTTACTATCAATAAAGAGAGGAAAGACATTCTACTGGGCAATAATTGGTAAAATTCTTAGCTCAACTGTCATTTTATAGAAGCCAAAAGCTCAAACTCTGTAGCTCATTATTACAAAAGATAATTCAGGCACTGAATTTTGCAGGTGTCTCAGGATAAAATGCAATCAGCATTAATTAAAACACTCCTGCTTATAATTATGCCTCTGCTAGGTTCAGGAGAACAAAAACTACCATAAAACAAATACTACAAAAATAACTAAAAATAAAGGCTCTGTAGACTCAGTTTGCTTCAAATCGTTTAGCTAAATATGCACGTTCATGTTTATGTTTGTTTATTCAGCATTTCTTCTTCATGGATTGTTACAACTCCCTAACATGGTATTCTTCCATAATCAAGCCTTTCCTCAAATCTCATCGATCCCATGAAGCTTTTCTGAAATTGCTAACATTTTCCTACTGTTCTCCTCTTCACCTCTGCCCATGGCTTTTTAACCTGCAGCTCCCTCATTCCCACATTTTCCTTGTGGGTTCACCAGGGTTCTGCCTTTGATCTTGTCTTGTTCTACCTGTTTTCCCTGGGCATACCTTTTACCGCAACAAAGGTGAACTAACATCTAGTCCTAAGTTGTCATCTTCAGCTTTGCCTGGATGTCTTGTAGACCTTTCAAGTGAATATGTCTAACACTGTATTCATGTCTTCCCTCCCCAAACCTGCTCTAAGTTCCGTATTCCAACCTCGGCTAGTGATGTCATTACTGAGCCATTCTTCCTCCTCTCTCTTCTTCCACTGAGCTTCCAAAACTTAATTAAATCTGTCTCAGACAAAGCATTTGCTTCCATTCTTAATGCCATGATGTAGTTGTGGCTCTCATCATTTCTTGTCTGGACCATTTCAGAAGTTTCCTCTTTTTGATGTTTCTGTTGCCAGATCATTCCCCCATTATTGCACACTCTGCATTATGATCTGAGATACTTACAAAACAAGTACAACTCTGTTATCCCCCTATTTCAAACCTGCATTTGTTCTCTTTTGCTTATATGATTAAATACAAATTTGTAAGTTAGCAAATGCCCAATAGCAAATGTTTTCTTGCCTGGAATGACTTTCCCTTTCTTTCTTCTTTCTTCCTTCATCTAGCAGGATTTTTTTTTTTTTTGAGGTGGGTGGCAAGAAGGGGGACAGGGAGAGGGAGAGAGAGAATTTAAAGCAGGCTAGACACCCAGTGTGGAGCCCAACGTAGGGCTTGATCCCACGACCCTGAGATCATGACCTGAGCCTAAATCAAGAGTTAGACACTTAACTAACTGAACTACACAGGTGGCCCATCATCTAGCAGCTTTTAAAATTAGAATTTGTTTACTGAGAAAATTTGAAGTTAATTTTTAAAATTATTTTTCATTTTTTTGCAAATTTTTGGGTAGAAACTTTTAAAATCCTATCAGCTTACTCTCAGAGTCAAAAGTACGGGCTTACAATTTCAGAGTTGATAAAAATAATCATTCATAAGTCCAATAGCAACAAAGACAAAGAGATCTTTCCCCTAGTATTTTTCTCTGAAAAAAAAAAAATGTCATCTTGATCCAATCCACAGAGGAAACACAAATAGCTCTAATAAATTCTTATTCTCCCTGATGCCATGGCTGATACCTATTTGGAATACAAAAGACCATGACCCAGAAAAAAATATTACTACTGTGACTGAAAAATTAATAAATGCTGTCTATGATTCAGAATAAATTAAAATGAAGATTAGGTGTTAAATGTTCTGAAGCTGTTATATAAAATGTTGATGATTAAGGAATATATTTTACTTTTTATTATGGAAATTCCCAAACATAAAATTAGCATAAGGAGAATAGTATAAATGAATTTCCATTCACAATCAACCAACTTCAACAGTTGGCAACTTTGTCAATTTTGTGTCATCTATGATCCACAATTATACTTTCTGGAGTATTTTAAGGTAAATTGCAGTCATTATTACCTTTTATTTGTGAATGCTTCAGTTTGTAACTCTGAAAGAAAGGATTATTATAAACTTAATAACAAATCATTATATTACCTAACAAAATGAGTAATAATTCCTTAACTACCCTTATTATTAACATGATACTTTTATCCATATCAATTTATTATTAAACATTATTAACAATTACTATCCCATCTAATTTCCTTTCATATTTCTTTGTTTTCATATTTCATATTATATTTGGTTGGTATGTTTCTTCTTTTTTTTTTTAAGTAGGCTCCAGGCCCAGTGTGGCATCCAACGTGAAGCTTGAACTCACAACCCTGAGATTAAGACCTGAGCTGACATCAAGAGTCAGCTGCTTAACTGACGGAGTCACATGGGTGTCCCCCGTTGGTATGTTTCTTCAGCATCTTTTAATCTATAACAATTCCTTTTTTGTTTGTATCACCTATTTGTTGAAGCGTTAGGCCATTTATCCCACAAAATTTGTCACATTCTAAAAAATCTCTACTTATTCTTTAAGACTGAACTCATATGTTCACTCTGGGATGCTGTCACTGACTCTCAAAGACAGATTTCCAACCTCTGAGCTCCTGTAGCACTAAATGCATGGAATCATCACACTGTTGTACAGGTGTTTACATGTCTTTCTTTCCCAATAGATTAGAAGGCCCTTGAAACACAGGAGCTTTATTCATCTTTGTATTTCCAGGGCTTAAAGTCAAACATGACACACAAATGGTGCTTCAAAACTTTTTGCTAAGTGAATGAGGAAATGAATAAATAAGACAGAAGACAGGTTGTACTTGGAGAAAGAAGTTGGCATAGGAATGTGATCATTAGAAAAGGAGATGAAGGTAAACTTTAGTTAATTCTGTCCATTTTTTGTAGGGCATATCATTTGTTTCTATGTCAGAGTGCCTAATTCTTGCATGAAAATGATAAAAAAAAAATCTACCATTTGTAAGACTTTATAATCCTGGGAGCCTTTTTACTCCTTATTTTGAAATAATTATATTCATAAAGGAAATGTGAAAATAGTACATTGAGTCTGAGGAACTCTACATCTAGTTCCCCCACTATGACATCATATATAGCTGCTGTAAATATCAAAACAAGAAACACTGTTGGGGCGCCTGGGTGGCTCGGTCATTAAGCGTCTGCCCTAGGCTCAGGTCATGATCCCAGGGTCCTGGGATCGAGCTCCGCATCACGCTTCCTGCTCTGCGGGAAGTCTGCTTCTCCCTCTCTCACTCCCCCTGCTTGTGTTCCCTCTCTCACTGTGTCTCTGTCAAATAAATAAATAAAATCTTTAAAAAAAGAAAAGAAACACTGTTATTATTATAGACCATATTCCATTTTCTCCAGTTTTTACATGAACTTATCATGTTGGTATATGTGTGTGTGTGTGTAAATCTATGTAATTTGGTAGAACCCTAGTTTTGATGAAAGATTTACCTCCAAGTTTAAAATTATTTGAATCATGAAGTCACACAGAAAAAATAGTATTAGTTCTAGTTCAGATTTTGGTGCAATTGGTGCAGTTCAACTTCTGGTATACCTGCTCTGTTTCAAATATTTAACAATAAAATATAAAAAGAGAGAATTAAAAAAATAGTTATGGGTTCCAAAGTTGAGTTAAGTATATGTAAAATCAGCAATAGGAAAGAAACAACAATGATGAATGAAGACGAAACCTCAGGCCTGCTAGTCTCTGGTGTGGGAGCAAGCAATGGCTGTGAGGATTTTGCTCTCCAGAGATAAATGTGGATAAGGACTTTCCACAAACTACCAAGGACAGGCTCACTGAAGTTTCCCCCTTTTACATGTGAAACTGAGGTGTGGCTGAGGGCTTGCCGCCTGAAGATATGCAAGCGCTCGCTCACTTGGTCATTTGCTATCTCTCTCTCTCAAGAAAAGAGCCAACCAAAACTTGTGTGTATAATGGAAACAGGTAAAACAAAAACTCTAGGGAATAATAAGATGGAGGATACTCATTGTGTGGTTAAGGTTGTGGCATGGTCTTATTCAAGGAGGAGAATGGACATAATGAATAGACTTAGACTGTTAAAAATATACATTCGATATATATGTTAAAAATTGAGGGTAACAAAAAGCATGTACATTGGAAAGAAAAAAACAAAACTGTTCCCTTTTGCATATTACATAATTGTATGTACTAATAATGAACATGTGGAAATCAAAATTTGAAAACATAATACATTTACTCCAAAGAATATGAAATACCTAGATATAAACTTAACAAAACATGCACAAGGATCTGTATGCTGCAAATTACAAAATGCTGAGGAAAGAAATAAAAGCAGCTCCAAATAAGTAACAAGACAAATTACGTTCATACAGACATGCCATTGGAAGACTCAACAAAGAAAGATATAATTTCTGCCCAAATTGATCTATAGATTTAATGCTATTCCTACCAAGATCCTACCAATGACTCTGCAGACATAGACAAACCTATTCTAAAAATTATACAGAAATGCACAGGCCCCAGAATATGTAAAATAATCCTGAAAAACAATAAGGAAGGAGGAATCACTCTACCTTATACTAAGTCCTTCTATGTAGCTATAATAATCAAGACAGTGTGGTATCAATGGAGAGACTGATACACAGGTTAGTGGAACAGGGTAGAAAATCCAGAAAAAGAGCCACACTAATATACCCAAATGATTTTTCACAAAGATGTTAAAGCAATTTAATAGAAGGAGATAGCCTTTGTTCAGATGGTGCTGGAGCTACTGGACATAGGCAAAAAATCAATCTACCTTATCCAAAAATTAACTCAACATGGATTATGGACTCTAATGTAAAATACACAACTATAAGGTTTTTAGAAAAAAAGCACAGGAAAAAGACTTTGAAGTCTATGGCTTGGCAAAAACTTCTTAGACTTGACACTAAATGTATGATCCATGAAAGGAAAGATTCATAAATTGGACCTCATGAACATTAAAAGCTCTGCTCTGTGAAAGACCCTTTTAAGAGGATGAAACAATAATGTTCCAGAGTGGGAGAAAATATTTGCAAGCCACATATTCAACAAAGAAGCAGTATCTAGAATATATAAAGAACTGTCAAACTTAACAGTAAAAAAGCAAACAATCCAATTAAAAAGGAGCAAAAGATATGAACAGACTTTTTACTCAAGAAGATATATGAATGACAAATATGCACATGCAAAATTATTCAACATCATTAGTTATTATAAAAGAAATGCAAAATAAAATTACAATGAGATCTCATTACATATCTATAATAATGGCTAGGTTAAAAATAGTGACAACTTGGAGGAGGAGCAAGATGGCGGAGGAGTAGGAGACCTAAATTTCGTCTGGTCCCTGGAATTCAGCTAGATAGGTATCAAACCACTCTGAACACCTACGAACTCAACAGGAGATCGAAGAAAAGAATAGCAGCAACTCTCTGAACAGAAAAGCCACCACTTCCTGGAAGTTCTCTTTTGATTTGTTTACTGTATACTTTTCTGTGGTCATTGTTATCCTGTTCGCATTTTGTTCTCTCATTCATCTATTCTCCTCCGGACAAAATGACAAGACGGAAAAAATCACCTCAAAAAAAAAGAACAAGAGGCAGTATCGACTGCTAGGGACCTAATCAATACGGACATTAGTAAGATGTCGGAACTAGAGTTCAGAATGACGATTATAAAGATACTAGCTGGGCTTGAAAAAAGCATGGAAGATACTAGAGAAGCCCTTTCTGGAGAAATAAAAGAACTAAAATCTAACCA